>NC_079204.1:34728861-34908301 GCF_026745355.1 Beta vulgaris subsp. vulgaris
GATGAAACCTCAAAAAAATCTGATGTGAAGTGCTTTAAGTGTCATGGTTATGGTCATTATCAAGCTCAATGTCCTAAAAAGAGTAATGACTTTAATTGACATTAAAAACATTGAAGAATCACTTGAACATGAAGGAGAACAAGAAGAGGAGTTCGAAGAGGAGGCCGAAATGAGAAGTTTGGAGGTTGGAGAGGTGACTCAAGGTGATCATTTAAGCCTTGTTTTAAGAAGAGTTCTTCATGCCAAAGAAGCTGAATTGGTTCCATCTCAAAGGGATCAAATCTTTCAAACCAAATGCTTGATTGGAGGGAAGATATGCTCGATGATCATTGATGGAGGGAGCTGCACCAATGTCGCCTCATCTTCTATGGTGGACAAGCTCAATCAGCTACTTTCTCACATCCAAAACCATATAAGCTTCATTGGCTTAATGATGGCAATTGTGTGGAGGTAACAAAACAAGCTTTAATTAGCTTTTCTTTTGGTGATTCTTATAAGGATGAAGTTTTATGTGATGTATTACCTATGGATGCATGTCATGTACTCTTAGGTAGACCTTGGCAATCTGATAAAGAAACCTTGCATAATGGTAGGACTAATACTTACACTTTCATGCATAATAAGAAGAAAATTGTGCTTAGTCCTAGTCCATGGCCGAACATTGAAACCAAAACAACCACCTAAAAACAAAAACAAAAAAACCTTAATCCTTTCTAAACCTCAACTTGATAAAGCTGTAGAAAAGGGGAAGGTTATGTATTTGTTGTTGTTATTGGATGAAAATGATGAAACCTTAATGAAGTGCACGAAATGGTAACCTTTAGTGAAGGAGTTTGGTGATGTTTTTCCATTGATCTTCCATGTGGTTTACCCCTAGTAGAGGAATTGAACACCAAATTGACTTGATTCCTGGCGCCCTTTACCTAATAAACCAGCTTATAGATGTAATCCTGAAGAAGCTAAGGAGTTACAAAAACAAGTTAGTGAGTTGTTAGCTAAAGGATTTGTGCAAGAAAGTCTTAGTCCATGTGCTTGCCTGTCATTTTGGTTCCTAAGAAGGATGGTTCTATGAGGATGTGTGTGGATTGTCGGCATTAAACATAACAGTGAAGTATAGGTATCCAATACCTAGACTTGATGATTTGCTTGATGAGTTACATGGTTCCACTATATTTTCGAAGATTGATTTGAGAAGTGGTTATCATCAGATTAGAATCAAAGAGGGTGATGAATGGAAAACAGCTTTTAAAACTAAGAGTGGTTTGTATGAGTGGCGTGTGATGCCATTTGGTTTGACAAATGCTCCTAGTACTTTCATGAGACTTATGCACGAGGTACTCAGCCCTTCATTGGTATCTTTGTTGTTGTTTATTTTGATGATATTCTTGTGTATAGTCAAAGTGAACAGGAACATCTAGTGCATCTCAAGAAGGTTTTCCTTAAACTAAGGGAAAAGAAGCTTATGCAAAGATGGAGAAGTGTGAGTTCTTTACTTCAAGTGTGACATTTCTTGGATTCATAGTGTCATCTAATGGCATTTCTATGGATGAATCTAAGGTGGAAGCAATCAAGTCATGGCCAGTTCCTAAATCTATCACTGAGGTTCGAAGTTTCCATGGTTTAGCTTCTTTTTACAGGAGATTTATCAAGAACTTTAGCACCATATTGGCGCCATTGACTGATGTATCAAGAAAGGGTCCTTTATTTGGACTCCTGCAGCACAAGAAGCATTTGAGCAATTGAAGATGCTTAGTAAGGCTCCTGTTCTAGCCTTACCTGATTTCAAGAAAGTGTTTGAAGTGGAGTGTGATGCAAGTGGCGTGGGCATTGGAGCTGTTTTGCAACAAGGAGGGCGTCCCATAGCCTATTTCAGTGAGAAGCTCAATCAATCTAGACTCAACTACAGCACTTATGATAAGGAGTTCTATGCTATTGTTCGTGCCTTGACTCATTGGACTCATTATCTCAGACCAGCTCAATTTGTGTTACATTCAGACCATCAAGCTTTGAAGTACATAAATGGACAACATAAGCTCAGTCCAAGACATGCAAAATGGGTGGAATTCCTTCAGTCCTTTGATTTTGTTTCAAAATATAAAACTGGAGTTTCTAACATTGTTGCAGATGCTTTATCAAGGAGGCATTCTATGCTTTCTCTATGGAGGCTCGTGTACTTGGCTTTAGTCATCTTAAAGAATTGTATTATGATGATCCAGATTTCTCTTTATTGTTAGAAGCATGCAAAGAAGGATCTCATGGAGCTTATTCATTGCAAGATGGCTTTCTTTTTTTGAAACAACAAGCTTTGCATCCCTAAATGCTCATTAAGGGATTTGCTAATCAAGGAGGTTCATGGAGGAGGACTAGCAGGACACTTTGGCATTAACAAAACTGTTGATGTATTGCAGGAACACTTTCTGTTGCCGAAACTTGCAGGAGATGTTCATGTATTCTAGCTCGATGTTCTATATGTCAAAAGGCTAAAAGTTCCTTTCATTAAGGACTTTACACGCCTCTCCTGTTCCAGTTCAACCATGGGAAGATGTGAGCATGGATTTCATTGTTGCTCTACCTAGAACTCAAAGGCAAAAAGATGCAATCATGGTGGTGGTAGATAGATTCTCTAAAATGGCTCATTTCATTCCTTGTAATAAAACTGATGATGCTATTCATGTTGCTGATTTGTTCTTTAAAGAAATAATTAGACTTCATGGAGTCCAATCTATTGTTTCTGATAAAGATGTAAAGTTTCTTAGCTATTTCTGGAAGAATTGTGGAAGCTTTTAGGTACTAAGTTGCTGTTTAGTACTACTGCTCATCCTCAAACTGATGGCCAGACTGAAGTGACCAACAGGACCTTAACTATGCTGCTAAGGACACTTGTGAACAAGTCTCAAAGGGATTGGGATCTAAAGCTAGCTCATGCTGAGTTTGCTTACAATAGATCACCAACTTATGCTACTAAACACTCACCATTTGAGGTAAATTATGGGATTAATCCTTTAAGTCCTATTGATTTACTTCCATTTCCTATTGAAGACATAGTAGCAAAGAAGCTGAAGTAAAAGCAAAAGAAATGAAGCAACTCCATCAACAAATTCGAACCAGAATAGAGAAGGTGAATGAAGCATACAAGGTTCGAGCAAACAAGCACAGGAAGGAAGTTCTTTACAAGCCAGGTGATCTAGTGTGGTTACATCTAAGGAAGGAAAATTTCCTACAAAGGAGAAGAAGAACAAGCTAATGCCACGAAGTGATGGACCTTTCAAAGTGCTAGAGAAGATCAACAACAATGCATACAAGATAGAATTGCCAGATGAAATGGGAAACATTTCTGCAACATTCAATGTTAGTGATTTAGCTCCATATATTGCAGAAGAATCTGAATTACAAGAAGACCTTTTCGAACCTGAGGAGAATGATGCAGGAGCATCTAGCTTGAACAACCAAGGTCTTCTTCTACATGATCATAAGGAGAATATGGTGAAGAAAGTTCAATTTCAACGCCATTTTGGCGCAGATGGGCTTACCGACTTTTGGTGCTTTCACGCAGGGCAATGTTCCTATGCAGCCTGTTCCTACGCAGCCTGTTCCTACGCAGCCTCGTCCACAACCGGAGTTAACGGTAATTGTTTAATATCACAACTATTGTTCTTAAATATGTTGTTTCATAGACTAACCTTGAATAGAGTTTTTTTTTAAAGGAAGAGACACCATGTGAGCTATGTAATCAAGGAGATGGTCATGGTAGATTCATTATCGTGGCTTATGGATCTGTACAGCCCCCTAGGGACCGGCCACTATTGCACAACCAGCCAGTAGCTGATATTCACTATGTGGTCAGCGTTGAAGACATTGTGACCGGTTTCGAAGCATTTCCTCTTCCGCTGCCGAATGCAGGAGTTGGTCTACAGTTATTGTCTGATTCCATTGGCAGTTATATTCTATGGCCGCGTGCATTGGTGCGGTTAGCATATCAGGTACAATCTCTAACATAAGTTATATACATAGTTTTCTTTTATAGTTCCTATATATGATTGTCAGTAATATCTTTTAATTTAACTAATTACTAGGGTTCGGGGAAGGCCGACAGGAAGGGAAAGAAGGTAGCTTCACCTCAGGGAGGCCGACGTGCCCAAGTGGGAACGAATTCTTCGGCAAAGTATCCACTCATTACGGATATGGAGGTGGTGCAACGCCTTACTAAACCGTGCTTCTGGCTACATGAGTGCATTAGCGATGCAGCCGATGAAGCAATGATTGAGATTAAGTTGTCGCACCACCAATTCCACTACATTGATGAGGAAACATCGACCTTCATTTCTAAGGATGATATTAAAGAATTCTTACTTGGGGAAGAGTTGAATGTTTCCATGATACAAACATTCATGAGGTAATACTTTATTAATTAAGTAGTATTCAATCCAACTAATAATAACTTCCATAATAAGTAAGTTTTATTTTTATCAATATGAATTCTCAGGCTATTATACAATGATGTGAGGCGATCTAGTCAGCCAATCTTTGGTTGGTTATGTCCAAGCTTTGTACGAGATGACAGTTGCGTACAAAACGAAAAAGAGGTGAAAGTATATCTCAAGGATTCTTTGAACGCATGTTCTCGTCTTGGATATAAGATCGTTCTTCTTCCTTACATTGAATCGTATGCTTCTTAAACTGACTTTTTAATTAATTAAATTGACCTATTAGTTGTTCTACGATAACAATAACATTATTTTTATTGTTGTAGGCACCATTGGACACTCATTGCAATATGTGTGTCAAGTAACGAAGTCTACCACTTTGATTCTTTGCGTAAAGGAACAATACGGTCCTTACTAGTCAAATCATTGTTAAATAGGTAGCCTAATTGAAACTATATATGCACACTTAGCTTATTAAATATTAAATGTACATCTAATCTTATAATAATGTGTATTGATGTAGTGTGATGAAGAAGATTACTTCATCTGGACTTCGACAAGGAAAAGCTCCTGTTTGGTATTTAGTCGAGGTAACATGTAATATTTTTTGCATCCTTTTATACAAACACATAATACACATATAACATGTCATTTATTGCATCTTTGGTGAATTTTAGTGTCCGGTACAAGAAGGTGGACTTGCGTGTGGGTATTACGTCATGAGGTTCATGCTCGATATCGTCAACTATTGCAAAGATGTTGTTGATCTTCGAAAGGTATGTAACTTTTAGGTTTCCAATTGTTGTTTGTTGTATTTCCGCCTATTTTAGCCTTTTCGCTCCCAAAATGTAGTTATGATGTGATTTAACCTCAAATTCTCTTTGAACATGATTATATGAGGCATATTATAACTAGTATGTAGATTCTTAGGCTTTAATTTGTTGTTGGTTGCATTTCGGGAACGAAAAGGCCAATTCCGGCCTATTTTGGGCTATTTTGGCCTTTTCGCTCCCAAAATGTATTATGAAGTGATTTAACCTCAAATTCTCTTTGAACATGATTATATGAGGCATATTATAACTAGTATGTAGATTCTTAGGCTTTAATTTCTTGTTGGTTGCATTTGGGAACGAAAAGGCCATTTCCGGCCTATTTTGGCCTATTTTGGCCTTTTCGCTCCCAAAATGTACTTATGAAGTGATTTAACCTCAAATCTCTTTGAACATGATTATATGAGGCATATTATAACTAGTATGTAGATTCTTAGGCTTTAATTTCTTGTTGGTTGCATTTCGGGAACGAAAAGGCCATTTCCGGCCTATTTTGGCCTATTTTGGCATTTTCGCTCCCAAAATGTATTTATGAAGTGATTTAACCCCAAATTCTCTTTGAACATGATTATATGAGATATATTATAACTAGTGTGTAGACTTTTAGGCTTTAATTTCTTGTTGGTTGCATTTCGGGAACGAAAAAGGCCATTTCCGGCCTATTTTGGCCTATTTTGGCCTTTTCGCTCCCAAAATGTAGTTATGAAGTGATTTAACCTCAAATTCTCTTTGAACATGATTATATGAGATATATTATAACTAGTGTGTAGACTTTTAGGCTTGCATTTGATTTTGATTCCATTTCGGGAAGATATATGTCATTTTTAGAAGTACTAACTACGGTAAAATGATTGACTTTTTGTATATGTTTATTCCTTGTTGTTTTGCAAGGTTTATGCTAGTTCCATACCACGTTTGAGGAACTTCACCAAAGAAGAAATTGACGAAGTTCGGGATAAGTTGGCGTCCCACATTACCGATGATTGCATAGGATGAGATTTTCGCTCCAACAATGTACTAGCTAGTTTCTATCACCTATGTACACTTTTTACATTATTTTAATATATTTGAAGTTAATTATTACCTTTCTCCACTTGTCATATATTATCGTATTGCAATTTGCATTTTTTTCTTGTCCAAGAGAGGTTATGGGTGGGGGTGGGGCTGGTGTGTGGGTGCAGGCTGTGCTGCTGGTATGTGCAGGCTGTGTGCAAGCAAAATAAAAAAAAAAAATATAAAGTGAAGGGCTGCGCTAGTTTAAACTAGCGCAGCCCTTCTTACTTGAAGGGCTGCGCTAGTTTAAACTAGCGCAGCCCTTCACAGCTAGAAGGGCTGCGCTAGTCCTTCACTAGCACAGCCCTTCTTCTTAGAAGGGCTGCGCTTGTGAAGGAGGCGCAGCCCTTCTAGTTAGAAGGGCTGCGCTTTTTTCAAAAAGGCGCAGCCCTTCTATCTAGGAAGGGCTGCGCCTTTTTGAAAAAAGCGCAACCCTTCGTCTTGAAGGGCTGCACTTTTCTAGCGCAGCCCTACTTGAATAATGAAGGGCTGCGATGGAAAGGGCTGCCCTCTAAAAGCGCAGCCCTACATGCCATTTTCAGCGCAGCCCTACTGCTTTTTTCCACTAGTGCTAGCTCGGTTTGTCCTAAAACTCTACTTAAGCATCTTAATTAGGTTAATCTTTTGTTAATCTCTACTTAAGCAAGATTAACTAGTACTAATGATACCTTAATCATCATTATGTATTGGTAATCAAGTTTAGTAAGTGATTAAGTAGCCTAATTACATGTTTAAGTTAAGCTAATCATGTTTTAATGCTAAGCTAGTTCATCTTCTATGTAATCCAAAATTAAGCTAGCTTAGGAAGATGTTTTTGCTGCCTTTTCAAGCCACCTCCAGCTTCTTGAAAGACTTAAGGAAGTGTAGAAGACCATGTGAATTTCACATGGGCAAAAGAAGCCATAGCAAATGAGCATAGAAGACTTCATGGCAAGGGAAGCCAATCTGCCCAGCTCACACGTCCCAGCAGCCTTCCTTTTGAAGCTTTTGGGCAACAATCATTCCTACTGCAAATGGCTTAAGCTTTTGGGGATATTTAGTTTAAGAAATGTATTTTAATATTCCATTGGTAGTTTTTCTGATTTCCAACTTCCAATAGGGTAGCTAAGCTATTTTGTAGGAGCTGTGTTGTAACAGTTGTAATATTTGTTTCACTTAGTTTATTGTCCTAGTTGGCATAGCTATAGTCGTCCAAATGAGCTGATTTTTGGACATGTTGTAAACAAATATGTTAGCTTTGTACTCCTTTTTGGAATCAGATCAATTGAATTGAAAGTGAAACTTTTATGCCCAAAATACTAAGCTGTGTGCTAAGTGTTTCTCTCGGTCAGTTTTGACTAGTTATCAAACCTTTGCAAATTCCTTCATCTAAATGTTGATTTGGTGATTGAATCACAAAGTAGGCTCAAACTAGAAGCTCATTGTTATAGTTTGGTCTTTGATTGGTGGTAATCAACTAGTTTGAACCGGTTTTATACATAGCTCTTATCTTTGTTCTTTGTCAATTCGAATGCTCTTGTTCTCTTAATCAATATGCATCGTACCTAAGAAGGAAGTTCTTATGGTTCAAAAGGGAAAGGGTTTTAAGAAAGAATGGGCTGGCAAGAAAAAGCAAGATAAGGGGAAGCAAGTTGCCACTAAGACTGCTAGTAAGCCACAGGCAAAGGCAAAGCCAAAGGTGGCCGCAAATGCCAAGTGCTTCTATTGTGATCAAATAGGTCATTGGAAGCGTAATTGACCGAAGTACTTGAAGGATAAAAAGTCTGGGGCTTCTTCTTCAGTTATCCATGTCATTGACATTAATTTAGCAACATCTACTTCTTGGGTATTTGATACCGGTTGTGTTTCTCACATTACTTCGAATGTGCAGGGACTAAGAAGGAGTAGAACCTTGGCTAAAGGAGAGGTGGAACTGCGAGTTAGAAATGGTGCAAGAGTTGCCGTCGTTACAGTTGGGACTTATAGTCTACCTTTGCCTTCTAGATTAATATTAGAGCTTAATAATTGTTATTACGTTGTTTCTATTCCTGTTTTGGATAATGAAGGGTTTTCATTTACAACTGAGAAAGGTTGTTTATCTGTTTATTTGAATTCAATATTTTATGCCACTGCTAAAAGGTCTAATGGTCTATATCTCCTAGACTTATTCAAAGATGTCCTTAACATAGATAGCAAAAAACATAGATCAAGCGATTCTAATCCTACTTACTTATGGCATTGTCGTTTAGGACACATAAACGCGAAACGCATTCAGAGGTTACATAAAGATGGACTTCTAACATCTTTTGACTTTGAGACATTTGATGTGTGTAAATTATGTTTAATGGGTAAATTGACAAAGTCACCTTTTACTGGAAAGGGTGAAAGGCCCAGTGATCTATTGGGCCTAATACATACTGATGTATGTGGACCAATGAGCACAAAAGCTAGGGGAGGGTTTGGATACTTCATTACTTTTACGGACGATTTGAGTAGATATGGATATGTTTATTTAATGAAGCATAAGTCGGAATCATTTGAAAAGTTCAAATAATTCCAAAATGAAGTCCAAAACCAGCTTGGCAAAACAATCAAAGCACTGCGATCCGATCGTGGTGGTGAATATTTGAGCCAAGAGTTTAATGATCACTTGAAGAGTTGTGGAATTCTTTCACAACTCACTCCGCCTGGAACACCTCAGTTGAATGGTGTTTGAAAATGAGGAACCGAACTTTACTTGATATGGTTCGGTCTATGATGAGTTTTGCTGATCTTCCAATATCCTTCTGGGGATATGCTCTCGAAACTGCTACTTTCACACTTAATAGAACTCCATCAAAGGCAGTAGATAAGACACCATATGAGATATGGAGTGGAAAAGTTCCAAGCTTGTTTTTCTACGTATTTGAGGATGTGAGGTTTATGTAAAGCGTTTACTTTCAGACAAACTCGCCCCTAAATCAGATAAGTGTTTCTTCGTGGGTTATCCCAAGGAAACCAAGGGCTATTACTTCTACAATCGCACTGAGGGCAAAGTGTTTGTTGCTCGTTGTGGTGTCTTTTTGGAAAAAGATTTTATTTCCAAAAAGGCAAGTGGGAGTAATGTATTTCTCGAAGAAGTTCGAGAAGAGCAACAAATGGACATAGTTCATCCTATGTTAGAGACAACGACACAAGAGCCAGATGTTGGGCTTGAAGTAGTTCCTCCTTTGGAGGAATCTTCTCCCATAACTGACCAAGTGTTGGAGGACGTGCATCCCGTACACAACCTCCAACTGTCCCACTCGAATCTAATTGTGCGAAAATTCTCAAATTGTTGAGAAGAAAATTTCTCCTGTTGCAGCCCCTCGTAAGTCTAGTAGAACAAGAATACCAACCAAGAGGTTTGTTGATTTCTTGTTAACCGAAAATTCTGAGATAATGATTTTAGAATTTGAGGAACCTACTACTTACAAGCAAGCTTTGATGAGTGAAGACTCCGAAAAATGGCTCGAACCATGAGGTCCGAAATGGCATCCTTGTCAGAAAAAGTATGGGACTTGGTAGATTTGCCCGATGGGATTACACCTATTGGTTGCAAATGGGTTTTCAAAGTAAAAACAGACAAGGATGGTAATATTCAGGTTTACAAAGCAAGGTTGGTTGCAAAAGGGTTCAAGCAAGTTCATGGTATAGACTAGACGAAACCTTTTCACCGGTAGCCATGCTTAAATCCGTTCGGATACTCCTAGCGATCGCCGCCTTTTATTGATTACGAGATTTGGCAAATGGATGTCTAAACTGCTTTCTTGAATGGGTTCTTGAAAGAGGATGTGTATATGACACACCTGGAGGGTTTTGTGGATCCAGAAAATCCTAGGAGCGTATGTAAGCTTCAAAAATCCATTTATGGATTGAAGCAAGCATCTCGGAGTTGGAATCTTCGTTTTGATGAGACAATCAAACAGTTTGGTTTTCTCAAAAACGGAGAAGAGTCTTGTGTTTACAAGAAGGAAAGTGGGAGAATAGTCTTCTTGGTCTTGTATGTAGATGACATACTTCTCATAGGAAACGACATTCCCATGCTTGAGTCAGTCAAGGAATGGTTAAAAAGTTGTTTTTCTATGAAAGACCTTGGAAACGCTGAGTATATTTTGGGGATCAAGATCTATAGGGATAGGTCTAAGAGGATGATCGGACTTAGCCAACGAACTTATATAGATAAGATCGTCACTAAGTTCAACATGGAAAACTCTAAGAGAGGCTTCCTACCCATGCAACATGGAGTGTCGCTTAGCAAGACTCAGTGTCCTCCTGGGCCTGATGAATTAAGCGAATGAGTAATGTTCCTTATGCGTAGCTATAGGGTCCATTATGTACTCCATGATTTGTACTCGCCCAGATGTTTCATATGCCTTGAGCATGTGAGCAGATTCCAATCAAATCCAGGTGACGCACACTGGATGCAGCTAAGAATATCCTAAAGTACTTGAGAAGGACTAAGGATAATTTCTTAGTGTATGGAGGTGAAAGTAAGTTAATTGTTGAGGGTTACACAGATGCAAGTTTCCAAACTGACAAAGATGATTTCCGATCCCAATCTGGTTTCATCTTTTGTCTAAATGGAGGGGCAGTGAGCTGGAAAAGTTCAAAGCAAAGCACTGTCGCTGATTCTACGACAGAAGCTGAGTATATTGCTGCAGCAGATGCAGCAAAGGAAGCCGTTTGGATGAAGAAGTTCATTCTGGAGCTAGGAGTAGTGCCTAGTGTTGGAGATGGTATTGTTTTACATTGTGATAACAAGGTGCCATAGCTCAGTCTAAGGAACCAAGATCACATCAAAGATGTAAACATGTACTTAGAAAGTTTCATCTCATTCGAGAAATCGTTGAGATAAAGGATGTAATAGTTTGCAAGGTTCATACGGATAGCAATGTCGTTGATCCTTTGACTAAACCTTTGCCACAACCCAAGCATGAGAGTCATACTGGGGCTTAAGCATATAGGAGAGTGGGTTTAATTATGTACTATTTACTTTTAATTAGTTCACAGTTATAATTACTCGCTTTGATATCTTATGTTTATGTTTATCAATAAAAGTTTTGTTCTTATTTAATCTTGTTTAGTATTAAATAAAACGTTCAAAGTATTTTATAACGTTTGATAGATTGTCAAATACGTGATTTGACAAATGGAACTCTATCAGTGAACAGGAGTTATAATATACCTTAGTCCCTAGTTCGAATCATTAAGTTGAACGTAAATGATTCAATTTCATGGACTAGATTGCAAGTTGATTGATAGCGCTTTCATGGGCTATAGGGACATGGAGATTCTAGTCATTTGCATAGGCTTGTATAGTTGATACACGCTGGGCAGACCTAGTGGGAGTTCTCTAAAAGGTTTATGAGACTCTTATTAATATGTTTAGTGGATTCCTTTGAAATGAGTATGACACTGGTTTTACTTAAGGATTAGTATGTTCTTGACGCTGCAAAACATCGTGCCGTAAAAGGAGGTTATAAAAGCAGCGATCGGAACTGCTATGAATTGAGTGGGAGCTTTGGTCATACAAGATTAGATAAGTCCTCCTAAGTGTTAGGATTGGTGTCTTGGCCCCTTGAAGAGCAAGAACTGGTAAATGCATGGCCGTCCTCAAATGGATTAAAAAGTTAATCATTTGTTTCGACAGTTCGAACTCATATTTCAAGGAATGACTTGAATATTGGTATGATGAACATATGATGTTATCATATCATCAAGTTAGACATTAAGCGACTTAAGGAGTTTGAAGGTTACATACTTGTTCTTAGACAAGTGGGAGATTAAAGGATTTTGTCCTCGATCAAGTGTAATAAACTAAATAATATTAGGATATGTTATGGAGATAATATATTCAATAATATTAGATGATCACAACGTTTTGCTAGAAGCTAATTGTGGTTTGTTGGACTAATATGATTAGGGCCAAATACTAATATCATTGAGTCCTATGAGGTCACACAAGTAATGACACTTGGATATTTACCCAAATCCATTTGTGAAATGGGTTGCGCGGTTTGATGATGGATGGGAAGAGTTGTAACTCATGAGTTTATTAGGCTCATAATGTATGAAATTATGAGGAAAAATAAAGCCTCATGAAACACCTCTTTTGTAACCACCTTACATAATGATATGGGGTTACAAAGGTGTACATACTTTTACAACTTCTAGAGTGAAAAATCTGATTTTTCCCTTAGTCTTTTCACACTCATTTTCGGCCCTCACCACAAAAGTAAGAGAGTGCTTTTCACTCTTCCGTACTAGCATACGTGGTGATCCAAGTGTTGTTCGTGGACCAACATTAGAGGAACGACGCTTGACGTTCTAAGGTGATCTCCATTAGAAGTTTGGTGGACAAGAGGAACATACGCATCAAAGGTATAATTCTACACTATTGTTTGATTCATACTAATTTATGCAATGATCTTGGGATAGATGTACAAGTATTTGATACTTGGTTTTACGCATTATGCATCTAAGTTCCTACACACATGACGTTCATCAGGAATATATCGCTTGACTTGGGAAATGTGGAACACATTATGCATCTTCTCAAACTCCATAGGGAATGCCAACCTATAGGCTACTTTCTCAATTTGCTCCAAAATCTCATATGGGCGTACATATTTGGCACATAACTTATCTTTTTTCTCAAATCTCATGATGCCCTTAGGTTGTGATACTTTCAAAAACACTTTATCACCTACTGAATTCTAGCCTAAATCAGTTTGACAATTTTAAGTCATTTTAAGTCGGCATAACTCTTTTGCCTATCTTGAGCAACTTGAATTCTAGCCTAAATCAATTTGACATTTTTGACGGTTTCCTCAATTAACTCTGTCCCCAAGACTATATTATAAATAAAGTCATTGCAACAAATGGGGCTTCTACAGTTTCGTCCATATAGTGCCTCAAAAGGTGCCATCTTGATACTCGCATGATAGCTATTATTATAGGAAAATTCGATCACGTCTAATTGGTCCTCCCAACTACCTTGGAAATCAATAGAGCACGCTCTCAACATATCCTCCATAGTTTGGTTAGTCCTCTCAGTCTGACCATCAGCCGCAGGGTGAAAGGCTGTACTCATCTTTAGTGTTGTCCCAATGTTTAATTGGACCATTTTTCAAAATTTCGAGAGGAATCTCGAATCACGATTAGAAATAATATCCCTTGGAACCCCATGTAATCTCACTACATGCCTTAAGGACGTCTTTGCAAGTTGCTTATTTTTCCATGTCTCCTTAATAGGTATGAATATAGCGGACTTCGTCAGTCGATGCACAATAACGCAAATTGTATCATTGCCACTCCTCTTCCTAGGCAAAGCAGTCACAAAATCCATAGAAATAGAATCCCACTTCCATCCAGGTACCTCTAAGGATTGAACCTTCCCCAATGGATCTTTTATGATCTATCTTCACCTTTTGATAGGTTAGGCACTTAGACACATATTCGGCTACATCCCTCTTCATGTTTGGCGACCAATAGATACCCTTAAGGTCTTTGTACAACTTGTCACCCCTAGGGTCCACATAATATGGAGTGTTATGCCCCTGATCCATAAGACATCTCTTAAGGTCATTACACTTTTGTTGTACACACCATCTTCCCTTAAACCTCAAACTTCCATCATACTGGATCTTAAAGTCGGCTTCCTTACCTTGCTACATTTTCTCCTTAATCTTATCTAGGTGTTCATCCCCAACTTGACCCTCTTTGATCTCGTCCAAAACTGATAACCCCAAAGATAAAGTGCTCAGTCTTGCCTCACTTTTCCCAGTATTTAAAATTTCTAGGCTCAACCTTTGCATATCTCGACACAACTTCTCTAGGACTATCAAGACACTCATGCTATGGCTCGACTTCCTACTCCGGCCACCGACAACTACATTTGCTTTCCCCTCATGATACTGGATGTCTAGGTCATTGTCTTTAATCAACTCCAACCATCTCCTCTACCTCTTATTTAGGTCTTTAATCAACAGACTACTTGCTAGATAACTTCTCCCTGATTATACTCTCCAAAGAAACGGAAAGCCATAACAAGATGCATCATCAGAAAGCAAGCAGTCAAGGTATGTTTTGAATTGGGATTACACAAGTCACGCAAGCTAAAAGTAGCAAGGAAGAACTACAAAACAAGGAAAAACAAAGCTTAGCAAGGAAGGTAGAGATGTTTGATGGATTAAAAAGCAGAAATAATTACAAGCAAGAAAAACTGCTAGTAAAGCTCACATTATGGAAAGGCAACAGATGTACATATAATGCTAAATTATCTCTTTTTGTACATTTGTCACTGGTCAGTGCATGAGATTATTGCAAATAAGTGATAGGGACGACCTTGGATCATAAGAAAATTAGTTGATTTGGCAAGCTATAGCCACACACAAACAAAATTATCAGGCCATAAATTCATCATGTTTCTGGTTCCATCTGTATCATCGAAGCAACTACTAGTCAATGTCTGTTTTACTCACAGCGTAGTAGTGAAAGGAAGTAATTTCAGAGATGAAGAAAAATTAACAAGGATAGCAAGTGTAATGTAAATCATGTGAAACACCATATACAACTTGGAACCAACACATCACCTCATCGGTTATGACCTTGATAATATAATTATAACAAATCTTAAGGCATTATACCAAGGAGTGCATTTTTACGGAGTATAAAAGCAGTCCAACTGACATGCAACCACTTATAAACATTCTAACTTAACAGCAAATTTAAGCACTCTATTCTTGCAGAAAAACATACATGAATTAAGCTATTAGAAAAAAAAAAGAATATGGCGTTTGTTGTACCCAACAAGATCAATGAGCAGTTCCACAAAAAACAATTCATATAGTAATGAACTAAGGAAAAGGGTAAAGCCAATAGGTGTCTCGATATTCAGAAGATTGCATATCATTCAAACAACAAAGTACATTTACAACGGTGCAATTCGTGACATTAAAATTGATACTAAAGTTCGCAACAACTGCTAGCACAACTACTACTGCTACCGCTGCTTTTGGATAACCAACTAGAGAACATATATAATATCACATTCGTGCTTCAGTCAAGTGATAGCTCTTCTACTTATCCAACCAAGAGAAAAGAATCAAATAAAACAAGCATAATAAATTGCATCATTGGACGACAAAACTCATAACGTGCATTCAAGCTAGGATCTTTCATTTTTTTCCATAAATCTAGATAACTTTTTCTTTATCTTTATTGGGTAAGTTCAATTACTTTACCTTGAAAGTTACAATATGAAAT
The DNA here is from genome assembly GCF_026745355.1 of Beta vulgaris subsp. vulgaris. Classification (NCBI taxonomy): domain Eukaryota; kingdom Viridiplantae; phylum Streptophyta; class Magnoliopsida; order Caryophyllales; family Amaranthaceae; genus Beta; species Beta vulgaris. Next base: position 34,744,436 of record NC_079204.1, read on the forward strand.
TGTCCAATTAAAAATTTTAAAGGACATATACATCATTACATGTTCAACACTAGTAACCTAACAAATTCAATTATGAAATTGTGATTCAAGGGATTCTAAATTCTGTATCTCTAAAACATTTACAATTTCATAATCGGATTATAGAATTTCATGAACAACATGCAACATTTCCAACCAATCTCTCATAAGTTTAGCAGAAAAACAGCCAATCGACATTCAACAACACTAGAAAACCATAACTAACAGTAGAATAAACCAATGTACTTCTATAATTTTATACTTGGAATTATGCAAAGAAATAATGTGAATCAGCATCTTTCATTGCAAACCGTATATGATAATGTCTTTGCCCATGCATTTTAGTCAACACCAAGCCATGCTGCTGAAAACCATGATATTTGTGACAACAAACTTTGCTCCTTAATTGATAGCTCAAAAAATCTAACTGCATCATATAAAGATTGAACAAGCCTATCATTGTAGTTCTCAATTTTCAGGGTTTGATCTAGACTAATTCTCATTGCTTCAACATCCCTACTCGTGCTAGCTTCACGGCTCCCATTAATGGTCACACCATCATCAGAAGATGCAAATTGAATCATGTTCCAATCCTTTTTTGGTTTACAAGAAAATATATTATGCTTTTGAACCCTTAAATACCTATAACTATGACTATTTTGTCTATTATCAAACTATATACACTGAACACATCCCTTCCTCAAAACAGGCCATTCAGATATTGTGTGATCCAAGTCTACCACTCGGTACAAACTTTGGACTTTACTTTATCTGTTAGCAACCCATTGAGTTGAAGTGCTGCAAATATGTAAGTGGAAAAAAGAAGAGCCTGAAAGTCAAGTTTGAACAAAAATAAAGGATATCCTTGACCAATTTAATAAAATAGAGACGAAATAACAAGTCAACAATGGTTACCCGACAAGTTAATTAAAGAGAACCACCTCAACAATATTTACAACTAATGTGTGACGTTACTTGAAAAAACTTGTTCGTAGCATAAGATGAGAGTGGGGAAAGGACTAAATTTGTCCAAAAAAACAACATCCAAGCATACATGATGCATGCATAGATGAATCCACCAAACTATCTTCAAATGCTTTCTTAGGTCATTACATGGTTTTACTTTATTCCTAAAGTAGAGGTTTTACATGTAACTAAAAAATATTGTTGAGTCATGTAGTATTTTGATGATTGTAAACAAATGATGATTATCTAACTAACATGCGTGTTTGAGATGTGCATATTACATTAACATGAAACAAGTCATCAGTGGTTGAATATATCACATCATGAAGGTCTTCCCACAAATGAAGTTCCTAAAAGAGTTCTTATAAGGAACACAAATAGAGCGGTTCCTAGGTACATCCTATGAGGAACATTGAATATGAAGTTCTGGAGCGGTTCCTGAGTGGGAGCAGAAATATAACGTTTCAGAGTTGAAACAAGAAGTTCCTGAGCAGGAACTATGAGTGCGAAGTTTCTTAAATGAACTAGCACACTGAAGTTCCAAAGGTGGAGCTATCAACATGCGGTTCTTGAGTTGGAGCAGCATGGAGCATGAAGGCAGAAAATATGAGTTTATTTTCTAGGATTCATGTAAGTATATGGAAACATGAAAGGTAATGGAACAAGGTCTAAAGGAACTCGTAAGGTCAAAGGAACTCGTGGAACTTAGAGTCAAAAGTATTTAAGAGTCAATAAATCTGATGCATATTATTATCTTAAACTATAAGAATTTATTTAGAGTTTATTTCTTAATAAATCTCTGCGTGGTTAAATATTTATAAATAATATGCGTTAGTTGTTTTAGAATAAGTTTTAGTTTTGAAATAAAAGATAAGATTTAGTTTTAAAATAAAAGATAAGTTTTAAATAAAATAGGTTTAATAAAATCGGTTTCTTTAGGAATCTGATTTTAATTAATTTAATTTTATCTTTTTAGTTTTTGGAAAATAAAAGGCCTAGATTTGTAATACGTATAATGAGTATTGTTAAAGGAATTGTCTGTTTGTTCCTCTCTAAAGGAACAGACGTGGTAGTCTACTAATCTAAGTTAAAGGAACTAACTATTAAAAGGAACTAGAGTGAGGATGGAGCATTACAACGGTACAGTTATGCCAGTTGAGTAAATTATGCCTAGATTATAGGTAACCGTTTTATTTAAGGAAAAATCTGATTTTAAGGAAAATCTTTTCAAGGAAAAGATTTTATTTTTCAAAAGATAATAAATATATTATTCTGTTTGTACGGAAGAAATTTAAAGATAATATTTTTATTAAAATGATTTAATTTTCAGATTTAATAATTAATATGTTTTTAATTAAATCATATTTTCAAATTAATGGTTAAAGTGGTTGCTAAAATTAAGGAGCAGTAATTTATTCTCTCCCACGTTTAACAGTGATCATGGAGATCATGGGATGTTTAAGGAACGTGTTCCTTCGAGTAAGGAACATCATGGGATAATGGTTTAACCACTAACACATGATTAATCCCACATTCATTCTAAAAGACTGCTATAAATATACAAGTTCAATTGAGTTTCAAATTGTCTGACTGGTGTCATTCCATAGTGTCTGACTGGTGTCATTCCATAGTGTCTGACTAGTGTCTTTCCATAGTGTTAGACTTATGTCATTCCATAAGTTTGGCTTAAGGAATAGCGTTACAAAAGAATTATATTTTCTATTCCTTGTTTGAGTCAGTTCCTTTGAGTTTCAAGTTCCTACGAGTGTCATGTTCCTTTACAGTTATTCAGTTTCTATATACTAGAGTTAAACCAAATTATCAAGCGTCTGTATTTGAGTTTGGGATTAAAGGGTTGAGTGAACTCTTGTAATGGGAACTTGGTAAAGGGTTTGAGTGAATTCTTGTATCAAGTTCAAGTTAGGAACTTGAGTAAGTTCGAGTTAGGAACTTTAGTAAGTTCGAGTTAGGAACTTGAGTAAGTTCTTGTTGTGTATTCGTAGACTTAGGGTGAAGTCTATCTAGGGGTGAAGGGTTTGAGTAAACCTTTTGTAAAGAGTTGCGGGAACTCTTGAAAGACTTAGAGTTAAGTCTAGAGTATAGAGTGGAGATTGTGAGAGAGTTGGAGTTCCGAGTGGAACTTGAGTATGTATAGGTTGAATCATAGAAGATTTCCTATTATATGAAGAGTTTAAATCCTGAGTAGGTCGTGGTTTTTCTTCTTGTATTGAGACAAGAAGTTTCCACGTAAAAATCTCTCTTGCACTTTCAGTTCCTTATTGCTTATGTTTTAAATTCCGCATTATTTGGGCAATAAGTTCCACACTACAATTCATCCCCCCCCCCCTCTTGTAGTGTTCCTAGTGAAATAACAAATATGTTTTTCTATTTAAAGTTTAGTTGTAATAAAGTCCGAAAATGTTAGATTGTAACGGTTCATTTATGTCCTAGTTGTCATAAGTTGTAAACTATGAAAGTTTCCTTAAAGTTTAAAGTTTGAAGTGGCGTCCAAGGGACCCCCCTGTAACCGTGTGGTTTAGTTGTATTTAAGGAAAGATTTGCCATCTTTCCTTAAGCTTTTGTTTCCTTAAGTTCTAGTTAGATTCTAGGCTAGAATTAAGGGAGAATACTTTCCTTATTTACTATTAAAGGGCCGTGTGGTTTGATGTACTTAGGGAGCAAGGTTTTCTTGCTTCTTCTCCTATAAATAAAGGCACCTAAACATGTAAAGGTTAAAGTACGATTTAGTTTAACCTATTCCTTGTGAATTAAAGTTTTCAGAGTGAATCAAAAGTCTAAGTGGTGAATGCAAACCCTAGTTTTTGTCAATCCTTGGTTGGGAATTTAATAACTCCATATCAACTGTTACTAATTAATTTGTCATATTCAAACTACACCATTATAAATACTAAAAGAATCCAACTTTCAATCAAGAGTCTAGAATAGCCTTCCAAAATCATATCAAATTGGTGTGGCTGCTGGGATAACTCAAAGGGAAGGCTATACATCCTTACACATGCCGGAAGACATGGATGTGATTAAAGCCCTAGCTAAACAACTCGTGGATCGCATGGAGATGCAAACTGTTACCAATGCAAACATGCTTGAATTGAAGTATGGCATGCACGAATTGAGAAGCATTGGACCTACTACTTCTAACTCTACAATGAATAAACAAAGAAAGAAGAATAACTGGAACTTTCGGACCTACCATTCTTTGATGGTGATGAAGATGCGGAAACATACTTGGATTGGGAAAGGAAAATGGAACATTTGTTTTAAGGGAGAACACTTTCTTTATTTACTACTAGAGGGTTGTGTGGTTTGATGTACTTTGGGAGCAAGGTTTTCTATAAATAAAGGCACCTAACCATGTAAAAGTTAGAATATGATTTAGTTTAACCTATTCATTGTCAGTTAAAGTTTTCAGAGTGAATCCAAAATCTAAACAGTGAATGCAAACCCTAGTTGTTGTTAATCCTTGGTTGGGAATTTAATAACTCCATATCCATTGTTACTTATCAAGTTTAGAGTACTTTCACTTGTCATATTCAAACTACACCATCATAAACACTAAAAGAATCCAACTTTCAATCAAGAGTCTAGAATGGCCTTCCAAAATCATATCAATACATCATGATGAAAAAAGGCTGGAAAGGTTCAAATATAGACAACATAGGCCCTAACATATCAAGGTTATATAGTTTATATTATACAAGTAAGTATCCAAGGAAGGCTTTTCGAAATTAAATATTTCAGTATTTAATTAAATAAAGTGTTTAATATTCCGCATATACATGTAATTAGTATTTTTACTAACACATTTTTTGTTTTGTTTTATGGCTTTGTCGTTGCGATGATCCTATTTTGGCGAGCAGAATTTACAGGTTGATATGATGCACACTCCATACGGGGGAGCTAGTGAGGAATCATAATTAGTTAAGGAGTTTTTTTTGTTATTTCCATGGTTATTTAGTTGTACAATAAAGTTATTTCAATAAAGAGAAGTTAGTTCAGTTATTTCCGCTTCATTAGCTTCAAGTTATTTTAGTAGTTAATATTTAAGTATTTAACGTTATCACGTGGCAGTAATACTCTCAAGTTTCTCAAGGAGTTTTATATTAAAATAAGTTTCGAAGAGAGAAATTTGGGGGTGTTACAAAGTGGTATCAAGAGCCTTTAGGTTTGTTAATGAGAGTTTTGGGTAGATTTAGGAAGGGCATATAAGTTAGTGTTTTGCATTTTTGTGCATAAATTTTTTGCATTTTATTTGCATAATTTTTGTTCATTATCCTGCCTAAAAAGTTATATTTCCAAGTAGAAATATTTTCCAATTTATATATTTTGAAGAACGGAATAAGTATGTGGATTTATTTTTCTAAGGAAGGTTCTGGCAAAGGAAAGACTTGGTACTTAAGTTGGTCTTTTGTGCCGCACCTCTTTTTCATGGGAACTCATTCGACTAATTATTCATACACTACGAACCTAGTACTCAGATAAATAACTCTTTTGATCATATACATATATATGTATATTTCAAAAATATCAAATGAAATTTGTTTTTTTTAGGAATTTCAAATATTTTTTCGATTTCAAATTATAGTTCAAATCTTATTTTTATTTTGACCATGATGTCAACATGCAATCCTTATTTTACTTATAAATCTATATATATTTATTGGAATTATAAAGAATTATTTTTTTTAAAGAATTATTTTGTGTTTATTATTCAAATCATTTTTTTGTATTGAGTTTTAACCGATTTTCTTATATTGGTGACCTGTTTTAGTAGGTTACATGGTGACGTGTCACAATATGACAGGTTTTCTATTTTTTACCTAAAAATAAAACAAATGCATTTTTATTTTCTCTCCTCTCCCTCCTCTCATCTTTCTCTCTCCTCCTCCTTTAGACCCCTGTTCACTATTCATGACCATACTACGCAAAAGAAGAAGGCATAAGAGACTCCTCCCTCCTCCTCTCATCTTTCTCTCTCCTCCTCCTTCATGCCTCTCTTCACAACCAAACTGCGCAAAAGAAGAGAGCACGTCAACAGGGATGGTTGGTGGGCAAGGCGACGACGGAGGGGACAAGTAGGGGTTAGCAGCTGCCCACGCGGGCGGAGGGGAGGAGAGCAGCGAGACAGGGGGAGGAAGAAAATGAGCAGCGAGAAAGATGAGGGAGAGGAGTAGTGTGGGGGAGGAGGAAGGTGATGGTGATGGCGGCAAGCAGTGGTGGCGCTGGGATTGGGCGCGAAGACGAGAGTGCAGATTATTGGCGGTGGTGGGGTAAATAGTGGATGTTGTGGGTAGTAGTGGTGTAAATTTCAGATTTTTGGGGTTGGGGTTTATAGTGGTCGTTAGTTGGTTTCAGTGGGCGGTGGTTCGGTGGGTGGAACTAATAGTGAGGAGAGATAGTGGTGGGGCTAATAAGGAGAATTCGGTGGGTGGGTGGTGGTTTAGTAAGGCGTTATGGTGGATGTTGGGGTTGGGGATTGAGGGGTGGCTGTTGGATTGGGGTGGTGGGTGAAAATAAAAAGCATAACCTGTTGTTCAGGTTGTAAGTATTTTGACCCAAAAGAAGAAAATAGTCCTACAAGCTTAACTTAATCAAGAATAATCCATAACTTAACTTATTTTGGGAAGATCACACAAAGGTTGGCTTATTAAAAACAAGTTTTCCTACATTATATTATATGTGCTAAGAATTGTGAAATTAATCATTTGAAGTTTTATTTAGTTAGATGATCTTTAATGGTTAGTGACATGAGTAAGGAAGAGAAATTTCATAATTTGTGGAAACAAGTAGGAGGCCAATGATTTATACCAGTTGGGATGAATTATCAAGATGTAGATGAGTTATATATTATGTTTAAGATATTACTTTAAAAAAAGGTGGAAAAAGGGATATTATGAGGGCTTTACAAGTATACGAGGTACCATATTTGAAGCTGGATTTAATTAAGGATTTTTCCCCTATGCTGAATCGCAAATATTTTAAAAGGCGTTATCGTTTTTATAGTTAAGCAAAGAAAGTACGAAGTAAGACCATATTTGAAACTTTTGCAGGTTCCTTTAGATATTTTTTGTTTTAAAAGGTGAAGTAAGATACTAGAATTCTCTAAATGTATTCTATGTTGATTTTGCGGATTATTTAGTGTCAAGAGGAGTATTATTTTTGGGAGTAGTCTTAAACGTTTGCTTGATAGATAGTGTATAATTGTTGTTTTGGCAATATAAAAGATAGAGTGATTATAAGGATTGTGTATATCACTTATTAAAATAAATAAATGACTCTAATAATAGAAGAAATATATTCTTTTTGGAGAAATATGGAGCTTAATAAAAGAGGAAAAGGGAATCAACTAGTCAATCGAGGTAATTGATTTTGAAAAGAATAGTTGTATTTTTATATTATGGATTTAAATATTGAGTTTATATTATGTGAAGTAGTTAATTGTACTGAAATGAAGATTGTATGAATTTTCAGGAAAAGATTGTTTATTTACTATCTAATGTCCTAGCTGACTACTGTCTATTTTTGAGAGAATATTAATTATGGTACTTTAAGAAAAAATTGAAAATGGATTTCGAGGAGTTTTAGTTTTGAGGACCTAACTGAGAGAGCATATTTTTCTTCAAGTATATGTTGTGTTAGTATGTATGCTAACAAGTTGTGTTTGTGAATAATGATAAATTTATTTGATTTTGATTTGTAATAAAGTAGGATCAAGGGTAATTTTTTTATGATATTGTGAGACCTTCATGAGTTATGTGAAGCTGATTAAATTTTGAGGAGAAAGCAAACGTATTTTGTAAACAAAAGGAAAAAGCTGTTTCAATGTTGTATTTTCGAGTAAAGCCTAGGAAAGGTTTTCTAAAATTCTTTTGTTCTCACAATATTATAGAATTTCCATAATATATAAAAATTTGCCTTGAGTCCTTTTTTTTTCTACTACTCCTGCCTTTAGTATCAATTTGTAATTCTTTATTATTCTAGAATTTGGAAAATATTCCTACTCAAGTTTTAGAAAATTTTCAGTTTGTCATAAACTATACCCTTTTGTACTTATTCAAATACTTTCTTTATTATGTTGATCTATTATTGAAGGCAATTCTTTCTATTATTAACACCTTGAAATAGAGGTTAATTTTTTTAAAAAAGCTTAAAAGTTATTTTTGAAAGTGTTATTATCTCTGTAGTGATTTCATTATCACTCACGTTTTCTAATTGTCGAATCCACTCCAACAAGTCTTCTTGATTGCCATCTCCAATATAGTCATCTAGCTTCAAGCCACGGTCATCCTGGTATGTGTTCTTGGATGATCTTGTCTCATTTCTTCATCTTTATCGTCCGAGTTGGCGCCCATGTATGCAGCACTATTCGGATAAAGCTTCTTGGTGATTATGGAAGCAATGGCATCTAGGCGTGCCTCCATCCTCCCCATGTGGTTGCGTGACTCAATTTGTGATTGTGCCAAGGCACTCATGGCCATATCAAGCTTATCCATCTCGGATGTCATGGTTAAGTAGTGTTCGAACGTTTGCTACTCCTTTCTTGAACTTAAAGAATGGATCTTGATGTAATCTTGGACGTAAAGAATGCAATATTTGATGTAGAAACACTTTTTGACCTTTATCCTAACAATCTTGAGGTGTCAAGATTGGTTCTTGATAGCAAAATATCGAGTCTTGAAGTTGTATGTATTACTCGAACCTATTGCACTTGTCGTTCTTTATTGATGCCCTTGGATCTTGTTTGATCAAAGAGAACCCTTTCTATCCTCTCCTCCATAGATCTCTGATACCACTTGATATGATTACTAAACCAAGAAGTCTAATAATCAAGTATGAATATCAATCTTGAACCAAGAACTTCAAGAACTTCGAATAACAAGCATAAAAGTCGAAGAAGGGATATCACTTTAATCAAGATCACTCCTGAAACTTGAATAAAGACTCTAAACACTCTTAAAAACACTCCTGAATTTAAGATGTTTAACACTAAGAATTCAACACTACTGAAGAATTATTAATGGTTTCAATTGTTAAGCTAGTAAGCAAACACTCAAGAAGATGTATAAAACTCAAAATCAAACTATATTATTATTGAATAATTCGGCCCCTATATACATGGTACAACCTATACTGATCCAACTAGAACTAGCTAAAATATCTATCCTAATCTAACTAGGAAAACATAAACTTATCCTAATCTAACTAGTACTAATCACACGCTTAAAGATAACATGTATAAGCCACATGTTTATCTCGTAAAACATAAATCTATCTATAACATAGCAATCCTAACAGAACTAGGATGCTACGTAGCAAACAAGAAGTAACCCTAACAAAACTAGGACTCCTCTTTTCTCCATCCCACGCCTCCTCTCGTGTCCCATGTCACCACACAAGCCAATACTTGGTTCTTATTCTTAATTTCGAACCCTAAAGTATCCATGATGAAGTCAATAGGTTCATGGCTAACAAGTGCCTTTGCATCCATATCAGTGCTACACACCATCTTTCCTTAAACCTCAAACTTCCATCATAATGGATCTTAAAGTCGGCTTCCTTACCTTGCTTCATTTTCTCCTTAATCTTATCTAGGTGGTCATCTTCAACTTGACCCTCTTTGATCTCGTCCAAAACTGACAACCCCAAAGATAAAGTGCTCAGTCCTTGTGAATTAAAGTTTTCAGAGTGAATCAAAAGTCTAAGCAGTGAATGCAAACCCTAGTTGTTCTTAATCCTTGGTTGGGAATTTAATAATTCCATATCCATTGTTACTAATTAACTCATCATATTCAAACTACACCATTATAAACACTAAAAAAATCCAACTTTCAATCAAGAGTCTAGAATAGCCTTCCAAAATCATATCAAATTGGTGTGGCTGTTGGGATAACTCAAAGGGAAGGCTATACATCCTTAAATATGCCGGAAGACATGGATGTGATTAAAGCCCTAGCTAAACAACTCGCGGATCGTATGGAGATGCAAACTGTTACCAATGCAAACATGCTTGAATTGAAGTGTGGCATGCATGAATTGAGAAGCACTGGACCTACTACTTCTAATTCTATAGTGAATAAACAAAGAAAGAAGAATAATTGAAACCTTCTGACCTACCATTATTTGATGATGATGAAGATGCGGAAACATACTTGGATTGGGAAAGGAAAATGGAACATTTGTTTTAACACAAAAAACTTGAAGATCACACACGATTTTCCTATGCCACGCTTAAGCTTACAAGGTATGCTTCTCTTTGGTTTGAGTCACTTCAATCTAGGTGTGAAATTGAAGGTAAACAACCAGTTGATACTTGGACCGAATTGAAAGCTAAGTTTAAGAAACGATTTGTGCCAAGAATACATAAACAAGACTTGTTCTTAAAACTAAATTCTTTAACACAAGGATCTATGAGTATTAAGAAGTATATTAAGAATGACTTTATATTGCTCGTGATTGTCGGGACCAAGAAGAACAAAAGATTGCTAAATTTGAGTTTGGTTTAAGTAAAAACTTGCGTAATTCTGTGGAACTTCAACCCTTAACCACTTTTGATTAAGTATTTTCATTAGCATGTAAGTTGGAAAAACAACATAAAGGTTCGCCCTTTGGAGGGTTTAAGATTATAAAATTCAATACTGAAAAACCTATTGCATCTAAGGAAGGTGAGTGTTCGAAAAGCACTACACAAGAAGTTGTGGATGTTTTGAGAGGTAAGTTACATACTGGTGCTTCTACCGAAACTCGTCTTAAGAAGGTGGTATATTATAAGTGCCAAGGGTTAGGACACATTGCTCGAAATTGTCCAAATCGTGTCTTGATAACAAGAGATGTACTACAACGTTTTGCTATAGAAGAGGTAGAATAAGAGGTGGCTCAACAAACACATGTGCTTGATATGTTTAGTGCCGCATTTTGGAGTAATCAATCTAAGTGTAAATCGAAAGTGCAAGTTCAGTGCTGGTTTTCAGAAGATTTGTGCTTGCGGAGCCTTATGAAAAGCAAGCAAATGTTCAAATAAATAATATCTTTCGTTCCAATTGCATGATTAAAAATCAGGGTTGCCCTTTTATAATTAATACTGGTTCATGTACTAACGCTTGCCCTTTGACTATGGTGGATGCTTTGCAATTACTGAAAAGAAAACATCCTAATGCATGACGATTATCATAAGTTTCCTTAAAGTTTAAAGTGTGAAGTGGCGTGCAAGGGACCCCTTTTAACCGTGTGGTTTAGTTGTATTTAAGGAAAGATTTGCCATCTTTCCTTAATATTTTTTTGTTTCCTTAAGTTCTAGCTAGATTCTAGGCTAGAATCAAGGGAGAATACTTTCCTTGTTTACTACTAGAGGGTTGTGTCATTTGATGTACTTGGAAGCAAGGTTTTCTTGCTTCTTCTCCTATAAATAAAGGCACCTAACCATGTAAAAGTTAGAATATGATTTAGTTTAACCTATTCCTTGTGAATTAAACTTTTCGGAGTGAATCCAAAGTCTAAGCAATGAATGCAAACCCTAGTTGTTGTTAATCCTTGGTTGGGAATTTAATAACTCCATATCCATTGTTACTTATCAAGTTTAGAGTACTTTAACTTGTCATATTCAAACTACACCATCGTAAACACTAAAAGAATCCAACTTTCAATCAAGAGTCTAGAATGGCCTTCCAAAATCTTATCAATACTCCATGATGAAAGAAAGCTGGAAAGGTTCAAATATAGACAACATAGGCCCTAACTGATCAAGGTTATATACTTTATATTATACAAATAAGTATCCAAGGAAGGGTTTTCGAAATTAAACATTTTAATATTTAATTAAATAAAGTGTTTAATATTACGCATATATATGTACTCAGTATTTTTACTAACACGATTTTTATTTTGTTTTATGGTTTTGTTCCTGCGATGACCCTATTTTGGCGAGCAGAATTTACAGGTTGAGTGAGGAATCATAAATAGCTAAGGAGTTGTTATTTTATTTCCAATGTTATATAGTTGTACAATAAAGTTATTTCAATAAAGAGAAGTTAGTTAAGTTATTTCCGCTTCATTAGTTTCAAGTTCTTTTAGTAGTTAATATTAAAGCCTTTAACGTTATCACGTGGCGGTAATACTCTCAAGTTTTGCAAAGAGTTTTATATTAAAATAAGTTTTCAAAAGAGAGAAATTTGGGGATTTTAAAAAGTGGTATCAAGAGCCTTTAGGTTTATTAATGAGATTTTGGGGTAGATTTAGGAAGGGCATATAAGTTAGTGTTTTGCATTTTTGTGCATAAATTTTTTGCATTTTGTTTGCATAATTTTGTTCATTACCCTGCCTAAAAAGTAATATTTCCAAGTATAAATATTTTCTAATTTATATATTTTGAAGAACGGAATAAGTATGGGGATTTATTTTTCTAAGGAAAGTTCTGGCTAAGGAAAGACTTGGTACTTAAGTTGGCCGTTTGTGCCACACCTCTTTTTCATGGGAACTCATTCGACCAATTATTCATACACTACGAACCTAGTAATACTCAGATAAATAACTCTTTTGGTCATATACATATATATGTATTTTTCAAAAATATTAAATGAAATTTGTTTTTTTTAGGAATTTCAAATATTTTTCCGATTCATTTCAAATTATAGTTCAAATTTATTTTTATTTTTACCATGGTGTTAACATGCAATCCTTATTTTACTTATAAATCTATATATATTTATTTGAATTATAAAGAATTGTTTTTTTAAATAATTATACATTGTGTAAAACATAAATATGTTTATTTTGTTGATTTATAAGTGTTAGGAGAAGCTATGAGTTCAAAGTAATCCTAATTGACGATTTTTAAATTCATTAAGTGTGAAAATTGCTCTAGTTTATTCCTTTGAAGGAAAGAAGTTTAGTAGTTATCTTTTTAGTAGGGGTGAAGAAGACAATACATTTTAGGAGAAATTGTTTTAAATAAGTCAATCTTTGCATGATCTTCCGAAAATAAGTCAAGTTATGGATTATTCCTGATTAGGTCAAGCTTGCTCTGTCATTTTTTGTATTGAGTGTTAACCGATTTTCTTATATTGGCGACCTGTTTTAGTAGGTTACATGGCTACGTGTAGCAATATGACAGGTTTTCTATTTTTTACCTAAAAATAAAACAAATGCATTTTCATTTTCTCTCCCTTCCCTCCTCTCTTCTTCCTCTCTCTTCCTCTTTCAGACCCCTGTTCACTATTCAAGACCAGACTGCGCAAAAGAAGAAGGCAGAAGAGACTCCTCCCTCCTCCTCTCATATTTCTCTCTCCTCCTCCTTCATGCCTCTCTTCACGACCTTACTGCGCAAAAGAAGAGAGCACGTCAACAGGGATGGTTGGTCGGCAAGGCGACAGCGGAGGGGACTGGTAGGGGTCAGCAGCCGCCCACGCGGGCGGAGGGGAGAAGAGAAATATGAGAGGAGTAGTGTGAGGGAGGAGGAAGGTGATGGTGATGGCGACAAGCAGTGGTGGCAGGGGATTGGGCGCGAAGACGAGAGTGCAGATTATTGGCGGTGGTGGGGGGAAATAGTGGAGGTTGTGGGTAGTAGTGGTGTATATGTCAGATTTTTGGGGTTGGGGTTTGTGGCGGAAGTTAGTTGGTTTCAGTGGGCAGTGGTTCGGTAGGTGGAACTAATAGTGAGGAGAGATAGTGGTGGGGCTAATAAGGAGAATTCGGTGGGTGGGTGGTGGTTTAGTAACGCGTTAGCGGCCCGATGGTGGATGTTGGGGTTGGGGATTGAGGAGTGGCTGTTGAATTAGGGTGGTGAGTGAAAATAAAAAGCATAACCTGTTGTTCAGGTTGTAAGTATTTTGACCCAAAAGAAGAAAATAGTCCTACAAGCTTAACTTAATCAAGAATAATCCATAACTTAACTTATTTTGGGAAGATCACGCAAAGGTTGGCTTATTTAAAATATATTTTCCTACTTTATATTATATGTGATAAGAATTGTGCAATTAGTCATTTGAAGTTTTATTTAGTTGGATGATCTTTAATGTTTAGTGACATGAGTAAGGAAAAGAAATTTCATAATTTGTGGAAACAAGTAGGAGGTCAATGGTTTATACCAATTGGGATGAATTATCAAGATGTAGATGAGTTATATATTATGTTTAAGATATTACTTTAAAAAAAGGTGAAAAAGGGATATTATGAGGGCTTTACAGGTATATGAGGTACCATATTTGAAGCTGGATTTAATTAAGGATTTTTCCCCTATGCTGAATCGCAAATATTTTAAAAGGCGTTATCGTTTTTATAGTTAAGCAAAGAAAGTACGAAGTAAGACCATATTTGAAACTTTAGCAGGTTCCTTTAGCTCATTGTTGTTTTAAAAGGTGACATAAGATACTAGAATTCTCTAAATGTATTGTAAGTTGATTTTGCGGATTATTGAGTGTCAAGAGTAGTATTATTTTTGGGAGTAGTCTTAAACTTTTGCTACAATGATAATGTATAATTGTTGTTTTGGCAATATGAAATATAGAGTGATTATAAGGATTGTGTATATCACTTATTGAAATAAATAAATCACTCTAATAATAGAAAAAATATACTTTTGGGGGAGAAAGCTGGAGCTTAATAAAAGATGAAAAGGGAAGAAACTAGTCAATCGAGGTAATTGATTTTGAAAAGAATAGTTGTATTTTAATATTATGGATTTAAATATTGAGTTTATATTATGTGAAGTAGTTAATTGTATTGAAATGAAGATTGTACGAATTTTCAGTAAAAGATTGTTTATTTACTATCTAATGTCCTAGTTGACTACTGTCTATTTTTGAGAGAATATTAATTATGGTACTGTAAGAAAAAATTGAAAATGGATTTCGAGGAGTTTTAGTTTTGAGGACCTAAATGAGAGAGTTTATTTTTCTTCAAGTATATGTTGTGTTAGTATGTATGCTAACAAGTTGTGCTTGTGAATAATGATGAATTTATTTGATTTTGATTTGTAATAAAGTAGGATCATGGGTAATTTTTTTATGATATTGTGAGACCTTCATGAGTTATGTGAAGCTGATTAAATTTTGAGGAGAAAGCAAATGTATTTTGTAAACAAAAGGAAAAAGCCCTTTCAATGTTGTATTTTTGAGTAAAGCTTACGAAAGGTTTTCTAAAATTCTTTTGATCTAACAATATTATAGAATTTCCATAATATATAAAAATTTTCCTCAAGTCTTTTTGTTTCCTACTACTCTGCCTTTAGTATCAATTTGTAATTCTTTATTATTCTAGAATTTGGAAAATTTCCTACTCAAGTTTTAGAAAATTTTCAGTTGGTCATAAACTATACCCTTTTGTACTTATTCAAATACTTACTTTATTATGTTGATCTATTATTGAAGGCAATTCTTTCTATTATTAACACCTTGAAATAGAGGTTAATTTTTGTAAAAAGCTTAAAAGTTTTTTTTTGAAAGTTTTATTATCTCTATAGTGATTTTATTATTACATTTCTTGCAACGATTCTTATAATGTTGTGTTACTGATACAATGGGGAGATGACTGTGCTAGCCATTGTCCAGGAGTCCTAGTTCTGTTAGGATTCGTACATAGTGTCCTAGTTATGTTAGGAGTCTATGTATTTTAATTGCTTTATAAGTGTTTGAGTGATAAAGGAATCCTATTTACGTAGGAGTCTAATTCCTTATCATTGAGTCTTAATAATTATCTTATAATAGGTGTGTGTTATAGATAAGTTTTAGTTTGTTATTTATCTTTATCCTTGAGATAAAGATAGATAAGTTTGTTAGTTGTTATTTATCTTTTAAGCTTTACTAGTTTTAATAGGTTTAGAAAACTTGTACTATAAATATAACTTTCGACCATAATAAAAAAGGAGAGTTGTTTTTTTGTTTAAAGATTAAACTTAAGTTTATGACTAATTTTGGACGTACTTAATTCCAAGATTTTATTGTTACAAGAACCTTAGATTTAGGCGAGTTAAACCTAAACTAAGCAAGATTTGTGTGAGTTAGTGAGTGAAGCTAATAAACCAATCTCAAATCCCTTAGTGGAGATTAACTGAGTGAAGGTTATTCGAAGCTAAGCAGATTCTGATCGAGGAATCATATCAAGTGGTATTAGAGCAGGGTGCATTCCAACGGCGTGTGACAGCGCGTCCGTTGGCCAAATTGAGTTATTTTTGGTTCCGTGGAAAGCTAACATACAAGGCTACATCGTGTAAGAAATTTCAGCTCCATCCGACCTGTAACGAAGTCGCAGCAAAGCAAAACATTCGGCGTAACTATGGGAGAAAGTGAAGCAGACAAACGAAGGGATGCGATGTTGGAGGCCCTTTAAAAACAATACGAATCTCTTCAAGGAGCACTCTCTCTTTTAACATTGGATGCTATCAATAATAATAAGGATGAAGCACGAGCATCAAAGGGAGACTTGATTAAACTTGGGGATTTTCCTGAGTTTGATGGAGCACTAGATCCGGAGGCCTATTTGGAGTGGGAGCGAAAACTGGATAAGCTCTTTGAACACAAGGGTGTGAATGATCATAAGGCATACACTTATGCCGTACTCAAGTTTTCTAAACTTGGTTCTCTTTGGTTTGACAACATGCAGATGAGACGAGAAAGAGAAGGGAAGGATAAGATTAATTCATGGGATGAATTGAAATTAAAGATGAGGAAGCGATTTGTCCCAAGAACGTATAAGCAAGACTTGTTCCACAAGTTTACCACTTTGCATCAAGGGAGTATGGATGTCGAGGGGTACATCAAGGAGTTTGAGAGGTTGTCCTTGGCTTGTGATTGCAAGAATGTAGAGGAGCAAAAGATTTCGAAGTTTCTTGTGGGATTGAACTTTGAAATTAGCAATAGAGTGGAATTGCAACCTTTTTTCTCATTTGACGAAGCATGCAAGTTGGCTGTGAAGGTTGAGAGGCAACTTAAGGCTGCAAAGGCTAAGTCTTTTAAGCCTTCTTCTATGCCTAAGATCGAGAGTCCCAAATTATCTGAAAAGTTTGACACTTTAGACAAGGGAAAGGGCATGTTAGATGCGTTAAGGAACGAGGTTGATTCTAAAGTTCAACGTGTGAATAAGGATGAAATCAAATGCTTCAAATGTCAAGAGAGAGGCCACTACAAATTTGAGTGTCCAAATAGAAGAGTGATAACTTCACGGGCTTTTGCTGAGTTAGAAGAGGAGGATGCTAAGTATGTTTTGGCGTTAATGGAGAGTAAGTGGTCTATGGAGGATGATGACATGGACTTGGGGGATTTAGAGGAGCGTCCATTGATTGAACCAACTCCAGATCATGAAACACTTGTGGTGAGGAAGGTACTTCATGTCTAAAACAATCCCCTGGATGATTTGGCGCAAAGGGAGAATCCTTTTAAAACTAGGTGCTTGTTGGATGGTCGTAGTTGTTCAGTTATTGTGGAAAATGGTTCGTGTACTAATGTGTGCTCGAAGAAGATGGTGGATACATTAGCTTTAGGAACACCACCAAATGCTCATCCCTACAAACTAAACTGGTTGACCAACAATGGAGGGGTGGCGGTTGCTAAACAAGCTCTTGTTAATTTCTCTATTGGCGAGTTTAAGGATGAGGTTTGGTGCGATGTGGTGCCTATGGATGCGTGTGCTATCTTACTTGGGAGACCATGGCAGTTTGATCGTGACATGGTTTACTTGGCTAAAAAGAATGTGGTTTCGGTGATGCATGAGGGAAAGCGGGTGAATTTGAAGCCATTACCACCTAAAGTGGCGTCAAATACTACTGATGGGGCTACTATGGTTTCGTTGGTGGGAGATGAAGACACTATAAAAGGCATGAACCGCAAGCAATGCAAGGAAAAGAAAAGAGAGCAACATGTGTTGCAAGCATGGCAAAAGCCACCGTTCGAGATTGGTGACTATGTATGGCTGTCGTTGAGTGCACAAAAGCTCCACCACAATGCAAAGGGAAAAACCAAACCAATTGAAGAAGGTCCCTTCAAGGTTGTGCATAGGGAGACTTACGATACGTTCCAAGTATTACTTGGAGATGGAGTGTGTGCGTCCTTGAGTGCTGCTGATTTTGTCCCGTGCTATGACTATGGAACTTGAGGATAAATTCGTGCTCAAGAGGGGGAGTATGATACGGATGGGAGATGATTGTGCTAACCACTTTCTAGGAGTCCTAGTTCTGTTAGGATTCGTACATAGTGTCCTAGTTATGTTCGGAGTATATGTATTTTAATTGCTTTATAAGTGTTTGAGTGATAAAGGAATCCTATTATATGTAGGAGTCTAATTCCTTATCATTGAGTCTTAGTAATTATCTTATAATCGGCGTGTGTTATAGATAAGTTTTAGTTTGCTATTTATCTTTATCCTTAAGATAAAGATAGATAAGTTTGTTAGTTGTTATTTATCTTTTAAGCTTTACTAGTTTTAATAGGCTTAGCAAACTTCTACTATAAATATAAGTTTCGGCCATAATAAAAAGGAGAGTTGTTTTTTTGTTTAAAGATTAAACGTAAGTTTATGATTGATTTTGGACGTACTTAATTCCAAGATTTTATAGTTTTTAAAGAGTGAATCTAAATACAAGAACCTTAGATTTAGGCAAGTGAAATCTAAACTAAGCGAGATTTGCATGAGTTAGTGAGTGAAGCTAATAAACCAATCTCAAATCCTTTCCTAATTTAAGTTTAAGGTGAGTAAAGCCCTAAAAGTGAATTAGAACCCTTAGTGGAGATTTACTAAGTGAAGGTTATTCGAAGCTAAGCAGATTCTGGTCGCGGAATCATATCAATTACAAAGTTGGTAAATAATTTTAAGTCAAATTTTAAGCCTTAGCGAGTTATGGGGACGTAACTCTTTTAAGGGGGGGTAGAATACGACAAAGTTTCGCGCGTTGACTAAGAAACCTATTTGTTTGTCATGTTTTATGAGTTATTATGTGAGCCAACTTATTTTTATAGAAAGTTTGTGTTATATGTGACTTACATACCGTATCTTTTGTTTGCTTGTTTTATGTTTCGAGGACGAAACTGCTTTTAAGGGGGGTAGACAATAAAGAGAAGTTAGTTTAGTTGTTTCCGTTGCATTACTTTCAATTTCTTTTAGTAGTTAATATTAAAGCCTTTAACGTTATCACATGGCGGTAATACTCTCAAGTTTCTCAAGGAGTTTTATATTAAAATAAGTTTTCCAAAAGAGAGAAATTTGAAGGTGTTACAAGGATCTTCACAGGTCTTTCCTCATATGTCAGGCTACTATCAATCTGTATCCTCTCAAGCTCCAACACATGACGCTTATCAGGGATATATCGCTTGAGTTGGGAAATGTGGAACACATTATGCATCTTCTCAAACTCCATTGGGAATGCCAACCTATAGGCTACTTTCTCAATTCGCTCCGAAATTTCATATGGGCCGTCCTTTTTGTGCACTTAACTTATCCTTTTTCCCAAATCTCATGATGCCCTTAGGTTGTGATACTTTCAAAAACACTTGATCACCTATAGCAAACTCATCTTCGCGTCATTTTAAGTCGGCATAACTCTTTTGCCTATCTTGAGCAACTTGAATTGTAGCCTAAATCAGTTTGACATTTTTGACGGTTTCCTCAATCAACTTTGTCCCCAAGACTATATTCTAACTAAAGTCATTCCAGCAAATGGGGCTTCTATAGTTCCGTCCATATAATGCCTCAAAAGGTATCATCTTGATGCTCGCATGATAGCTATTGTTATAGGAAAATTCGATCACGTCTAATTGGTCCTCCCAACTACCTTGGAAATCAATAGAGCACGCTCTCAACATATCCTCCATAGTTTGGTTAGTCCTCTCAGTCTGACCATCAGCTGCAGGGTGAAAGGCTGTACTCATCTTTAGTGTTGTCCCAAGGTTTAATTGGACCATTTTTCAAAATTTCAAGAGGAATCTCGAATCACGATTAGAAATAATATCCCTTGGAACCCCATGCAATATCACTACATGCCTAAAAGATGTCTTTGCAAGTTGCTTCTGTTTCCATGTCTCCTTAATAGGTATGAATATGGCGGAATTCGTCAGTCGATACACAATAACGTAAATTGTATCATTGCCACTCCTCTTCCTAGGCAAAGCAGTCACAAAATCCATAGAAATAGAATCCCACTTCAATCCAGGAACCTCTAAGGATTGAACCTTCCCCATGGGTCTCTTATGATCTATCTTCACCTTCTGACAGGTTAGGCACTTAGACACATATTCGGCTACATCACGCTTCATGTTTGGCCACCAATAGATACCCTTAAGGTATTTGTACAACTTGTCACCCCTAGGTTCCACAGAATATGGAGTGTTATGCCCCTCATCCATAAGACATCTCTTAAGGTTATTACACTTTTGTGGTACACACCATCTTCCCTTAAACCTCAAACATCCATCATAATGGATCTTAAAGTCGGCTTCCTTACCTTACTTCATTTTCTCCTAAATCTTATCCAGGTGCTCATCCCCAACTTGACTCTCTTTGATCTCGTCCAAAACTGACAACCCGAAAGATAAAGCACTCAGTCTTGCCTCACTTTTCTCAGTATTTAAAACTTCTAGGCTCAACCTTTGCATATCTCGACACAAATCCTCAAGGATTATCAAGACACTCATGATATGGCTCGACTTCCTACTCAAGCCATCGACAACTATATTTGCTTTCCCCTCATGATACTGGATGTCTAGGTCATTGTCTTTAATCAACTCCAAGCATCTCCTCTGCCTCATATTTAGGTCTTTAATCAATAGACTGCTTGCCAGATAACTTCTCCCTGATTATACTCTCCAAAGGAGCGGAAAGCCGTAACAAGCTGCATCACCAGAAAGCAAGCAGTCAAGATATGTTTTGAATTGGGATTACACAAGTCACGCAAGCTAAAAACAGTAGGGAAGAACTACAAAACAAGAAAAAACATAGCTTAGCAAGGAAGGTAGAAATGTTTGATGGATTAAAAAGCAGAAATAATTACAAGCAGGAAAAACTGCTCGTAAAGATCACATTATGGAAAGGCAACAGATGTACATATAATGCTAAATTCTCTCTTCTTGTACATTGGTCACTGGTCAGTGCATGAGATTATTGCAAAGAAGTGATAGGGACGACCTTGGATCATAAGAAAATTAGTTGATTTGGCAAGCTATAGCCACACACAAGCAGAATAATCAGGTCATAAATTCATCATGTTTGTGGTTCCAACTGTATCATCGAAGCAACTATTAGTTAATGTCTGTTTTACTCACAGCGTAGTAGTGAAAGGAAGCAATTTAAGAGATAAAGAAAAATTAACAAGAATAGCAAGTGCAATGTAAATCATGGGAAACACCATATACAACTTGGAACCAACATATCACCTCATCGGTTATGACCTTG
The DNA here is from genome assembly GCF_026745355.1 of Beta vulgaris subsp. vulgaris. Taxonomy (NCBI): domain Eukaryota; kingdom Viridiplantae; phylum Streptophyta; class Magnoliopsida; order Caryophyllales; family Amaranthaceae; genus Beta; species Beta vulgaris. Next base: position 34,765,805 of record NC_079204.1, read on the forward strand.
ATAATATAACAAATCTTAAGGCATATGTACAAAGGAGCGCATTTTTACGGAGTATAAAAGCAATCCAACTGACATGCAACCACTTATCGACATTCTAACTTAAAAGCAAATTTAAGCACTCTATTCTTGTAGAAAAACATACATAAATTCAACTACTACAAAAAAAAAGAATATGGCGTTTGTTGTACCCAACAAGATCAATGAGCAGTTCCACAAAAAACAATTCATACAGTAATGAACTAAGGAAAAGGGTAAATCCAAGAGGTGTCTCGATATTCAGAAGATTGCATCTCATTCAAACAACAAAGTACATTTACAATGGTGCACTTCGTGACATTAAAATTGATACTAAAGCTCGCAACAACTGCTAGCACAACTACTACTGCTACCGCTACTTTTGGATAACTAACTAGAGAACATATATAATATCATATTCGTGCTTCCGTCAAGTGATAGCTCTTCTACTTATCCAACCAAGAGAAAAGAATCAAATAAAACAAGCATAATAAATTGCATCATTGGAAGACAAAACTCAGAATGTGCATTCAAGCTAGGATCTTTCATTTTTTTTCTAGAAATCTAGATAATTTTTTCTTTCTGTTTATTGGGCCAGTTCAATTACTTTACCTTGAAAGTTAGAATATGAAATTGTCCAATTAAAAAGTTTAAAGGATAAATACATGGAAAAATTGATAATAGAGGTCTGAACTTTGGGTGATAATTTTTAAAAGGTCTGAATTATTGATTAACCTGTGTAGGTCCCAACTTTAGGGGGTCTTAACTTTTAGCGGGCCTAAGTGACTTAAAACTGGCTTAATAGGTCATCACTTGTAAAACTTGGGTCACATCAGAAGGGTTAATTGAGGGAGGGATGTAGGAACTAGGTGATATTTTAAAAAAAATCTTCAGTTTTAAGTCGTCGAGGCCCGCTAAAAGTTAAGACCCCCTAAAGTTGGGACCTACACAGGTTAATCAATAGTTCAGACCTTTTAAAAATTATCACCCAAAGTTCAGACCTTTATCGTCAATTTTTCCTAAATACATCATTACATGTTCACCACTAGTGACCATACAAATTCAATTATCAAATTGTGATTCAGGGGATTCTAAATTCTATATTTCTAAAACATTTACAATTCATAATCAAATTACAGAATGTCATCAACAACATCCAACATTTCTAACCAATCTCTCATAATTTTAGCAGAAAAACAGCCAATCGACATTCAACAACACTAGAAAACCATAACTAACAGTAGAATAAACCAATGTACTTCTATAATTTTATACTTGGAATTATGCAAAGAAATAATGTTAATCAGCATCTTTCATTGCAAACCGTATATGATAATGTCTTTGCCCATGCATTTTAGTCAACACCAAGCCATGCTGCTGAAAACCATGATATTTGTGACAACAAACTTTGCTCCTTAATTGATAGCTCAAAAAATCTAACTGCATCATATAAAGATTGAACAAGCCTATCATTGTAGTTCTCAATTTTTAGGGTTTGATCTAGACTAATTCTCATTGCCTCAACATCCCTACTCGTGCTAGCTTCAGGGCTCCCATTAATGGTCGCACCATCACCAGAAGATGCAAATTGAATCATGTTCCAATCCTTTTTTGGTTTACAAGAAAATATATTATGCTTTTGGTTTACAAGAAAATATATTATGCTTTTGAACCCCTATAACTATGACTATTCTGTCTATTATCAAACTATATACACTGAAAACATCCCTTCCTCAAAACAGGCCATTCAGATATTGTGTGATCCAAGTCTACCACTCGGTACAAACTTTGGACTTTACTTTATCTGTTAGCAACCCATTGAGTTGAAGTGCTACAAATATGTAAGTGGAAAAAAGAAGAGCCTGAAAGTCAAGTTTGAACAAAAATGAAGGATATCCTTGACCAATTTAATAAAATAGAGACGAAATAACAAGTCAACAATGGTTACTTGACATGTTAATTAAAGAGAACCACCTCAACAATATTTACAACTAAGCGTGTGACGTTACTTGAAAAAACATGTTCGTAGCATAAGATGAGAGTGGGAAAGGTCTAAATTTGTCCAAAGAACAACATCCAAGCATACATGTTGCATGCATAGATGACTCCACCAAACTATTTTTTTAAATGCTTTCTTAGGTCATTACATGGTTTTACTTTACTCATAAAGTAGAGATTTTACATGTAACTAAAAAATATGTTTTTTATTTAAAGTTCAGTTGTAATAAGGTTCGAAAATGTTACATTGTAACAGTTCATCAAAGTCATAGTTGTCATAAGTTATAAATTAGGAAAGTTTCCTTAAAGTTTAAAGTGTGAAATGGCGTGCAAGGGACCCCTTGTAATCGTGTGGTTTAGTTGCATTTAAGGAATGATTTGTCCTCTTTCCTTAAGCTTTTGTTTCCTTAAGTTCTAGCCAGATTCTAGGCTAGAATTAAGGGAGAATACTTTCCTTATTTATTATTAGAGGGTCGTGTGGTTTGACTGTACTTAGGGAGCAAGGTTTTCTTGCTTCTTCTCCTATAAATAAACGCACATAACCATGTAAAGGTTAAAGTACGATTTAGTTTAACCTATTCCTTGTGAATTAAAGTTTTTAGAGCGAATCAACAGTCTAAGCACTTAATGCAAACCCTAGTTGTTGTTAATACTTGGTTGGGAATTTAATAAATCCATATCCATTGTTACTAATTAACTTGTCATATTCAAACTACACCGTTATAAACACTAAAAGAATCCAACTTTCAATCAAGAGTCTAGAATAGCCTTCCAAAATCATATCAAATTGGTGTGGCTGCTGGGATAACTCAAAGGGAAGGCTATACATCCTTAAACATGCCGGAAGACATAGATGTGATTAAAGCCCTTGCTAAACAACTCGCAGATCGCAAGGAGATGCAAACTATTACCAATGCAAACATGCTTGAATTGAAGTGTGACATGCATGAATTGAGAAGCACTGGACCTACTACTTCTAATTCTACAGTGAATAAACAAGGAAAGAAGAATAATTGAAACTTTTGGACCTACCATTCTTTGATGGTGATGAAGATGCGGAAACATACTTGGATTGGGAAAGAAAAATGGAACATTTGTTTTCACACAAAAAACTTGAAGATCAGACACGATTTTCCTATGCCACGCTTAAGCTTACAAAGTATGCTTCTCTTGGTTTGAATCACTTCAATTTAGGTGTGAAACTGAAGGTTAACAACCACTTGCTACTTGGACCGAATTGAAAGCTAAGTTTAAGAAACGATTTGTGCCAAGAATACATAAACAAGACTTATTCTTAAAACTGTATTCTTTAACTCAATGATCGATGAGTGTTGAGAAGTATATTAAAGAATTTGAATGACTTTATATTGCTTGTGATTGTGGGGACCAAGAAAAAAAAAAAGATTGCTAAATTTGTGCTTGGTTTAAGTAAAAACTTGCATAATTTTGTGGAACTTCAACCCTTAACCACTTTTGATGAAGTATTTTCATAAGCATGTAAGTTGGAAAAACAACATAAAGGTTCGCCCTTTGGAGGGTTTAAGATCATAAAATCCGAAACTGAAAATCCTATTGCATCTAAGGAAGGTGAGTGTTCGAAAACCACTACACAATAAGTTGTGGATGTTTTGAGAGGTAAGTTACTTGCTGGTGCTTCTAAGGAAACTCCTCTTAAGAAGGTGGTGTATTACAAGTGACAAGGGTTAGGACACGTTGCTCGAAATTGTCCAAATCGTGTCTTGATAACAAGAGATGTACTACAACTTTTTGCTATAGAAGAGGTAGAACAAGAGGTGGCTCAATAAAAACAAGTGCTTGATATGTTTAGTGCCAAATTTTGGATTAATCAAGCTAAGTGTAAATCGGAAAGTGCAAGTTCAGTGCTAGTTTTGAGAAGATTTGTGCTTGCAGAACCTTATGAAGAGCAAGGAGATTCTCAAAGAAATAATATCTTTCATTCAAGTTGCATGATTAAAAATCAGGGTTGCGCCTTTATAATTGATAGTAGTTCATGTACTAACGCTTGCTCTTTGACTATGGTGGATGCTTTGCAATTACTGAAAAGAAAACATCCTAATGCATGACGATTATCATAAGTTTCGTTAAAGTTTAAAGTGTGAAGTGGCGTGCAAGAGACCCCTTGTAACCGTGTGGTTTAGTTGTATTTAAGGAAAGATTTGTCATCTTTGCTTAATCTTTTGTTTCCTTAAGTTCTAGCTAGATTCTAGGCTAGAATTAAGGGAGAATACTTTCCTTATTTACTACTAGAGGGTTGTGTGGTTTGATGTACTTGGGGAGCAAGGTTCTCTTGCTTCTTCTCCTATAAATAAAGGCACCTTACCATGTAAAAGTTAGAATATGATTTAGTTTAACCTATTCCTTGTGAATTAAAATTTTCGGAGTGAATCCAAAGTCTAAGCAGTGAATGCAAACCCTAGTTGTTAGTAATCCTTGGTTGGGATTTTAATAACTCCATATCCATTGTTACTTATCAATTTTAGAGTACTTTAACTTGTCATAATCAAACTACTCCATCATAAACACTAAAAGAATCCAACTTTCAATCAAGAGTCTAGAATGGCCTTCCAAAATCATATCAATACACTATGATGAAAGACGGCTGGAAAGGTTCAAATATAGACAACATAGGCCCTAACTGATCAATGAATTATTAGAGAGTTTGTTTCTCAAAAACTCCCCAAATGTTTGTCTTTTTTGAGTGGGGCGGGCTAGTGGTGCAGTACTTAGAATATTTTTTGTTCTTGGGTGAAGAGTGAAGACAGAGCTAGGGAAAAAAGCACAAAACTATTTATATAGAAGATAAACCTATCACGGTAAAATAAAAATCACACTTAACAACTCAAATAAAATAAGAATTTCCAAAACTCACAAGACATTTGGCGTCCAGCCTCGATTCTACCATCATCTTTTGGTTCTCTACTTCAACTTGACTCACAAAATCAAGGAGCAAAGAAAATCTCTACTTCGACTTGAATAACAAAATCAAGGAACAAAGAGCAAAAGGGGCAAACTTATTGGCATTGGATTTCAATCATCTCATTTGCAGAGATCTTGTTTGAAATTCATTTGATAAAGAAAATCATATAAGTTGTCTCAAAATACACATTTTTAATTAAATAATATCATAGACAACCAAATCATAACAAGATAATGTTATATACATTAGCAAGTATACACACAAGTATCACTTATTCATCTGAATGGATCCATATGGCACACGCATAAGCGCAAACACTCATATGGCTTGATTCATTTATACCTAACTCTTTAGTCAATCCTTAAACCTATTTTCAACCCTTACACTATGATATGGATATCACATCGTGTCCAAAAACTACTTACATATAGCTGTGTAATCTAATTGGAATTGGGTCAACTCGCTCTATATGACTATGAGTATGGTAATTGGGTTTATTATTGATTATGTTAATTAGAATTCAACTAATGGTATAACTTGGATCATATTTAGTTACTTATAATCAACCTGTGATCGATGAAGCTTGAGTTGTGTGTTTTAAGTTAACTCTTCTTAGTTAATTCTAAGAGAGAGACCTATATATTGTGATTATTGTTAAGCATGCTATGATGGATGTGATTGTTGAACTTATGTTGATTGTGTGAGAGTTTTATTTGGCCAAATTGAGAAATAACATTAGTATACTCTTCGAAGACTCTTTGTCGGTTTGAGGTGGATGAAATAAAACCACGCCACTTCAAATATCTCTCCTTGCCTCGTCATTTCTAAAACCCCAAAGAAAATCCCAAAACCCCGTGAAACCCAAAACCCCATTTTTTCTCTCCTCCTCGCGAGACATCCCCGTCTCTCTATGTCACTCACCGGCGGTCCTTCTCGTCGCCGGCAATTGTCGAAGCTCGTCGGAGCTTCCTTTATTTCCTCGCCTTGGGGTGTTGTTGGTGTTTCATTCCCCTGCTCGTGTTTTCTCACTCCTCTATTATCATTGCTGGTGTTGTTGGCGCTGCTGCTGGGTGGTGCTCCGCCACCACCGCACACCGCCGCTACTTCTCCTTTCTTTCTTTGATATCCTCATGGTTCGATCCCTCTCCTGTTCGTCCCTACTCGACGCTGCTATCGGGTCACCCGCGTCGTTGGTGCTGCTGTCGTGCTGTTGATGTTGATGTTCCGGTGGCTACGTGATGGTGGTGTTGTTGCTCGTAGGTTATTGTTGTTGCTGTCGTATTCTTTTTCCTTTGGATTCTGTTGGTGCTGCGTGTGGGCGGTGTCGCCTACATCGATGCGGCTACTAGGTGGTGTTACGACTCATTCGTTCCCTTATTGGTACTTTTTCGCTTTCTATGTTATATTATGAGTTGTTGTTGTTGATGGTAGTTGTTCTATTGTGGTTGTTGTTACCATTGTGGGGACTCTTCTTGGTTGTTGTGGTTGCTCTTATTTGTAGTTGCTATTCCAGGAGTTGTTCTTAGTTTAGTTAGCTAAGTCGCAAAAGAATCCATTCTATGATTATAATTACGTTGTCTGAAAGTTTATCGAGTTTGAGATAAGTAACTTGGGTATATGCTGAGATTATATTTGTGAAGTATATAATTTACATTCTTATTTTGGCTATGATAATAACTTGGTCTTTGATTTGAAAATATTTTATATATTGAATTTGTAACAGGTTCATTTTATTTCTCGCTTTAGCGTTGTCCTATTTTTCAAAGAAAACTCTGCCGGATTTTCTATAGACATTTATGGGAATAGAGTCTGTGAATCAGAGCGTAGTTGCAATAGTTAATCAATTTGAATAGAATTGGGAATTGGGTCCCACACTCTCCGATGTAGTTCGATGAGTGTGATGGTAATAGTTCGGGTTATCTCGACTAGAGTCTCTTTCACTGTGCTTAATCCTTTGTAAGATGGTCGGGAAAGTTCGGGCTGTTATATCATACTATCTTTATTGCTTTCCTAGTTATATTTGTATTAGGAATCATGGTTTTGCCTATGTTCTTAAAACGATGGATTATACATGATTCAAAGTATTAGGAGTCTAGGACTTAGGGACTCGTCCGAAGCCTCCTAGGTTTAGCATGCACATTTTCTTATAAAGGTTTGTTAAAACTTAAGTTTGCAAACACAACCCTCTTGATTGTTGGTGGATTTACGCATCAAAACCCTTAGATTGTTCATTGTGGTGGCCTTACCTTTATCATTGAGCAACTAAGAAATATCTTGTTCTTGTTGTGAGTTTTGTTAAAACTAAAGTATACAAACACAACCCTCTTGATTGCTAGTGGCTTCTCCTTCACGCATCAAAACCCTTAGATTGTTCATTTTGGTGGTCTTGCCTTTATCATTGAGCAACTAAGAACTATCTTGTTCTTGTTCTTTGGTTTTGTTCGAACATAGCATTGTTATTACACGTTCTTCCGCACAATATTATTTGATCTTAGTAGGTTAAATACATCATCTGGTGTAAACAGCTTTGGTGACATCCATTACACAAAAATTCGAGCCATCATACACAAGGTTCGTTTTTTTCGATTTTTTTGCCTTTAAGGAGGAGTAATTTGATCTTAAAGAAACCTTTAAAGATCAAATCTTTTTTTAACACTCTTGATTTTTTCACAAAGTTTCATCAAAGGACATCCTTACTAGTTGTCATGTGGTGAAAGAAAATCATTCAAGATCCTTAAAAACATCCCATATTCAAATCATACACCTAGTTCATTTGTTGCTTGGTGTGCAAGTTTCAAGCTTTGATCCAAGTTCTGTTTGGATTTGATTATGGACGACAAACAAGGTGGCACGGAGGGTAGAGTCCCTAGAGGAATAACCTTTGAACAAGCTCAAAACATGTGTAGGGGTCGACAGCTAGAAGACCTAACCACACGCATAGACGAGTTGATGCACATGATGCAACAAGGGATGCGTGGCAATCAACGCAACAACACTCCTAGTCCTGTTAGGAGTACTATCAACACACCCCAAGAGGTTAGTTCAGATGAGGAGACTAACAATCCTAGGCATAAAAGACCACCACAGGAGGATGATCGAGGCTTAAGGCTCGACTTGCCCGAATTTGATGGAACTATGAAGCCAGAAAAGTTCTTAGAATGGTTGCAAAGGATGGAACGAGTCTTTGATTACAATGACTATAATGATGCCAAGAGATTCAAGGTAGCTATTCTTAAACTCACGGGATATGCTAGCCTATGGTATGAGAACCTAAAGACTAAGAGGTGCAAGGATGACAAGCCTAGTCTATGTTCATGAGAGAAATTGATGACAAGGATGAAGAAACGCTTCCTTCCTTCTGATTTCACACAAGACATGTTTCGAAGGCTCCAAGTACTTCAACGAAATACCTTGAGTTTGAAGACTATGTGGTGGAGTTTGAACGAATTAACATGCTTTGTGATGTGGATAAAAAAGCTGAGCATAAGATAGCTCGATTCATCTCTGGCTTAGACAAGAAGATAGCTAAAAAAGTTGATCTCTGACCCTATTGGAGTTTCTAGGAGGTTGTTCAGGTGGCCATGAGAGTTGAGAAGTATGTTAAGACTAAGAAAGCCTCGACATTTAAACCTTTTGTGAAGAACTTGGACAAAACAGTAGGCCACAAGAAGGATGAAGCAAGTGGATCAACACCTACAACTAAGTTTGACAAGTTCAAAGGTGACAAAGGGAAGACCTCCACACCCTTAGCTACTAGGGAAAGGCACATTTATTTTAAATGCAAAGGTTATGGCCATATCTTGAAGGATTTCCCCAACAACAGGGTCATGATTTTAAGAGACACCCAAGAGATTGATACAGATTATGCCTACCGGTCTCAAATCAACCATGGGAAGATGTTAGCATGGATTTCATTGTAGCTTTTCCTAGAACTCAAAGAGGCAAGGATGCAATCATGGTGGTTGTGGATAGATTCGCTAAAGTGGCTCATTTTTTTCCTTGTAATAAAACTGATGATGCTATTAACGTTGCTGATTTGTTCTTTAAAGATGTTATACGTCTTCATGGTGTTCCTAGGTCCATTGTTTCAGAGAAGGACGTAAAGTTCTTAAGCTATTTTTTTAAGACCTTATGGAAGATGCTAGGTACTAAGCTCCTCACCCACAAAGTGATGGCCAAATAGAGGTGACAAATAGGACCTTAACAACCTTGTTAAGGACGTTCGTGAACAAGTCTCAAAGAGATTGGGATCTAAAGCTAGCTCATTCTGAGTTTGCTTACAATAGATCTCCAACTTATGCTACAAAACACTCACCATTCGAGGTAAATTGTTGTATTAATCCTTTAAGTCCTATTGATTTACTTTCATAGTAGCAAAGAAGATGAAGTGAAGGCAAAGGAAATGAAGAAGCTACATGAACAAATCAAAACCATAACTGAGAAGGTGAATGAAGCCTACGAGATTAGAGCAAACAAGAACTGAAATGAATAAAACAGGAGATCTATTGTGGTTACACCTAAGTGAGGAACGATTTCCATCAAGAAGGAAGAACAAGCTCATGCCTAGGAGTGATGGTCATTTCAAGGTGTTGGAGAAGATCCTCAACAACGCTTACAAGATCGAGTTACCAAGTGAAATGGGTAACATTTCAGCAACCTTCAATGTTTGTGATCTAGCTCCATTTGTAGATGAAGATTTTGATTTACAAGAAGATTCTTCCCAAGAGGGAGAGAATGATGTAGGAGCATCTCTTCAAATTCTTTTAATAGCTTGATCAGCTCGTCTTTGCTCTTGGGATCTATAACATACCTAACTTTTAGCGTCCTCTCCGGACGTCTTTCATCCAAGCAAATCTCGACTGGTACTTCTACTAGCTCCGGCCGCTCTAGTCCAATTCCCATGATGGCCATCACTTCTTCTCAGGAAGCCTTTTCTTCTTTGATGGCCATGCACTTCCTCTTATTGCTCGGCAAGATAGACGGCTTACTCGTTTGAGGGGCCTTTGCCTGAGTTATATTTACTTTATTCTTCAATTCACTTATCTGGTCCTTCACCATCTCGGCCGCTTCTACACCTATTGCCTTTGGATGCTCTGCTTTTTCTCCATTCCATGATGAAGGTTTTAGAGTGGTGAGGTAGCACTCTCTTGTTGCTTGCTAATCTCCATATAAGGATCCAATCTTCCATCCATCTCACTCAAACTTCATTAACATCAAGTGAGTAACAATAACAGCTTGGATGTGGTTCAAGGTAGGTCGTCCGAGAATAACGTTGTAAGCCGTTAAATCTCGTACCACCAAGAACTTAACAAATAATGTCCTTGAGACCTCCTTGTCCCCTACTCTGACGGGTAAGGTGACAGTTCCCATAGGGTGGATTACTTCTCCAAACCCTATGATGGGATGGTGGACTGGGACCAAGTCATTCTCATTAAACTTTAGTCTTGTCAAACAATCTGTACTGATGATATCAGTCGAACTCCCCGTATCAATCAGGACCTTCTCACTCTGTGGTTTGCAATCTTCATTTCCACAACCAAATGGTCGTCATGGGGGGTTCCTATATTCCCGCGATCCAGCTCACTAACGACTACCTTAGGGAAGGGGTCAGATTTTGCCTGATTGGTATGCATGATCTGGCCGAGTTCCCTTTTGTAATTCTTATGTCCTCGGTTGGTTGGACCTCCTGCTGCAAAACCTCCAGATATGACAAGCACTACATCTTCGTCAGTGCTTTCACTTTCTTTTCTTCGGTTTTGTTGATCAACTCGCTTTTGAAACTTTCTTCCTCCTTGAGGTAGATATGAATTCATCTTCCCTTTACGAGCTAAATCCTCCAAAGCTCTCTTCAGATGCTTGCATTCATTTGTTTCATGACCACAATCTTTATGAAAGTGGCAAAACATGCTTTTATCCCTATTCCTGTAGGGAGTTTTCATTTCAGCTGGTGCCTTCAGTGCATGCTGATCTTTTATCTCCATAAGAATGGAATATTGATCTTTGCTGAATTCTATAGGTTCCACCGATGCTGCAGGTTCACTTCTTTTGAACTTGGATGAGATTGTCATTGAAGTCAAGGCCCAAGTTTCAGCTTTCTTGGGATTGTTCTTTTTTGGTAGGTGTACTACTTCAGTCTTTTTTGTTTCCGGATGCTTTGCTTCTGCGCGTACTTCCGTAGCATGGATAAATGCCTTTGCTTCCCGAAGGGCTTAGGTCAGAGTGGTAATCTTATTTTTCACCAGCTCAAATTTGAAACTTCCTGGCCTTAGACCGCTGATGAAGGCGTCAAAAGCCACTCCCGCATTCAGATCCTGAATCTGCAATGCTTTTAGGTTAAACCTCTTCACAAAACTTCTTAAAGTTTCCTTTGGTCCTTGGATGATCGTCCCCAAATGCATGTTGGCTTTCTGTTCCTATTGATTTGCCACTGAAATGACTAGTGAACATAATACTAAGCTCTGTGAAATTGTTCACGGAGTTAGGAGGAAGGTTATTGAACCATTTTTGGGCTACTCCTTTCAAAGTAGCTGGAAAATTCTTACACCAAGTAGCATCATCGACTGCTTGAACATACATCTGATGCTTGTATGCTGATAGATGATCGTCTGGATCAGTAGTCTCGTCAAAGGGTTCTATCATGGGTAGCTTAACCTTTGGGTATGGAGGAGACTCCATGATTTTGGCCGAGAATGGGGTCGGCCAGTTAACCCTGAGTGCCCCCGCATGTCCCTCAGTGGGTATGTGCTCCCGACGATATTCCTTTAACACATGTTTAGAGGAGATGTTATCTAGGCCTTGACGCATATACATCATAGGTTGCAATACCGTTTTGCTTGCCTTGGCTGGGCATCCGAAGGTCTTTGACTTCTTCCTCCAGTTCTGGATGGCAGCCTTAATTGAGGATTCTTCATATAAGGGGTAGACCCTGTAGGTTGAGCGTTGAAGAGCGACTGCCTTCTTGGCCTCCAGGTACTCCCTAACATCCGTCTCTATTTTATGACCGCTGGGAGGTATTATATCTCCAGGTTGGACAACCAACTTCCAATCCATCTTCCTCCATGGCTCACTGACCACCAGCTGCTTTCCTTTTGACACTCGCTTGGACACTTCCTGTCGAGGTGGCCGGCTTGTCCCGGGACGACGCTCATGAGACTGCCCCCTAGGTAAAGCTACAGTAGCTGGATCCGGATTGACTTGAAAGAACAACATGTTATTCTTGATTTGCTCCTCCATGACATCGGCCATTTTAGTCTGAAAGTCATTCAGGACAATTTCCAGATGGCCAGCTGTCAGTGGACGCTCAGGGTTTTCTTGAATGATAAGCTCCCTACTTCGTCCAGAAAGGTTGACAACAGTAGGGGGCCTATCTCTTCCCCTCGGTGGTCTTTCATCACCTACCGTATCCTCCACTTGAATCTCAAAACTCCGGTTTCTAGCAACATTGGATGAGTGACAATCAGTCATTGTTGTGTCTTCCCACAGACGGTGCCAAATGTTAGGTAGTGCTAGACTCGTAAATCAATACTACTATTCCCGACAATAGGTTCTAAATAGGAGACTTGTGCAACAATGTCTGGACCCAAAACCCGAACCTGAGATTCCTCTTCAGACCTACAAAAAGTGACCCACCCTGGAGGTTTGGGTGGTATTTCCCCCTTCGAAGCTTAAGTCAGGTATCAGGAGTAGAAATGAAACTTTTAGAGAGAGAAAGTAGAGAGAGAATTTATGGCAGAGTTACAGTCCTATCCTCTAAAAAACGTACTTTTCCCCTGATTTGAAGGACTATTTATAGTGTCTGAAAAGACTCTTGCACCTTTCTAATTTGAGAGCATCTGATTGGCTAAGCAGTAATATTAGGACACGTGGCGATAATTGATTGGAGAGTACACATCATCCATTCTATAAAGATGTCTTTTGCTTTTACTGGGCCTAAGTACAGGTTGGGCCAGAAGGGGGCTAGTACAACCTGCTTTATTCAGAAAAGGTACTTTAGGCCATGCACCTTTCCGGGCCATGTACTTGAATGCAACAGCAAAGTGCCACGTGTAGGGTGGCGATGGAGCCACGTGTCCCATTTATAGCCATTGATAATTTAGGCTACAACATTTAGAAGAAATGCAGGAAACTGATCCTGAAGTTGTCGTTCACAAGCTAAACATAGATCCTAATTAAAAGCCAATCCGGCATAAGAAGAGGCACCTCGGTCCGGCCAGGAATAAAGTTGTCGATCAAGAAGTGCAGAAGCTGTTAAAATCAAAATTCATCTAGGAGACTTATTATCCGGATTAGATAGCTAATTTAGTCATGGTCCCCAAGCCAAATGGAACCTGGAGGATGTGTGTGGACTACACATATCTAAATAAGGCTTATCTAAAGGACATTTTTCCTCTGCCAAAAATAGATCGGTTAGTCGATTCCACGAACAAGAATGCACTATTAAGCTTCATGGATGCTTATTCTGGTTTTCATTAAATTCCAATATGGCCAGAAGATCAAGACAAGACTTTATTTTTTACTGAGAATGGGCTCTATGGTTAGCTGAGGATGCCCTTCGGCCTTCACAATGCACCAACCACCTTCCAGCGACTAATAAACACTGTCTTCCAGCTACAATTGGGACGAAACATGGAGACTTACATTGATGATATGATCGTTAAAAGCCCGAAGGAGCTGGATCATATTGAGGATCTTCGCGAAGCCTTCCTGACGTTCACAAAGTTCAAACTGAAATTGAATCCGTTGAAATGTGTGTTTGGAGTAGTGGCTGGAAAGTTCTTAGGATTCCTGGTCGACCAGAGAGGAATTGAAGCAAATCCTGATAAAATTCAAGCAATTCTAAGCATGACCTCCCCGTCCAAAGTTAAGCAAGTTCAATGTCTGACAGGGTGCTTGGCAGTCCTAGGACGTTTTCTTTCTAAATCTGGGATAAGTGTCATCATTTCTTTTCAACAATTAAGAAAAAGACAAAATTTCAGTGGACGGAAGAGGCAGAGCAAGCTCTCCAGCAGGTTAAAGAGCATCTCCGACAGTTGACTCGATTAATAAGTCCGGTCGAGGGGGAAAAGTTGTTTGTATATTTGGTTGTTTCACCACATGTCGTGAGTGTTGTTGTAACACCCCAAAATTTCTCTGGAATTTTCGCGCGTTAATAATTACTCTTGAGTGTTAAATTATATTTTACTAATATATTTTTGCGATAAATATGAATATATAATTTTACATCTACTTTTTTTGTTCGATAATATTATAATGTATTTATAATGTGTTTTTATGTGTAGCATTGTTTAGTAAACGTACAATGCTTGTACTTGCATCAACTATGTTAACCGGGCAATGTAGCTCTCGTGTTTGTGCAAAGTGTAAAATGTGATGGTTTTGTGAGTACGTATTTGTATTACATTGATAATTATAATTTTAAATTATAAAAATACTTACTTATATATATTTTATTTTGAACAATTTACTTTATTCTTGAAACGTACATTGTACTAGCATTTACGCACATCGTGTTATTGGCTTTAGAGGGTCCAAAATTCTGATTTTGTCATGGTTTATGAAGAGTTTTTGACAGCCATATGAATCCCTTGTAACTTTAAGTTAACCAAGAGTCATCTCTTCACTTACCCTCTCTTAATACCCCCTTTATTCACCCTCACTTCACCTTCATTGGCTGAAAATAAAATCAGAAAAATCACTCCCTTCCACTCTTCATTTCACACGCCTATTACAAAGAAAAGGGGAGAGGAAAACTTCTTTTGCACCGGTTTTCAAGCACGTGTTGAGTTCGTTGTGATTGTGTTCGTAGGAGACAGAGGTGGTGATTACTCACAAGGCATTAAGACTACGATCGAAGCATTCTACTACACTCCACTCATGTTTGTGTAAAGTGTAAAAGGTGATTGTATGATTGATGATATCCTTGTGAACTCTAAGAATGAAGAAGAGCATGAGAAGCATCTGAGGTTGATCTTTGATATTTTAAGGAAGCAGAAGTGGTTTGCAAAGTTCTCCAAGTGTGAGTTATGGCTTAAGGAGGTGTCATTTCTAGGCCACGTTATTAGCAAGGATGGTGTTATGGTAGACCCTTCCAAGATTAAAGCTGTTGTGGATTGGGAAAGTCCTAAGAATGTTTCTGAGATCCGAAGTTTCCTCGGTCTTGCTGGTTACTATCGGAGGTTTGTTAAGGATTTATCAAAGATAGCTCAGCCGTTGACCAAATTGATGAGAAAGGAGAGCAAGTTTCTGTGGTCCGAAGAGTGCGAAAAGGCATTCCAAGAGTTGAAGAAGTACCTCACTACTGCTGCAGTTCTGACCTTTCCTACTGAAGGGGTTGGGTTTGAAGTTTATAGTGACGCATCGAAGCACAGTTTGGGTTGTGTCCTTATGCAACAAGGAAAGGTTGTGGCTTACGCCTCTAGACAGTTGAAGGTGCATGAAGGGAATTACCCTACTCATGATCTAGAGTTGGCCGTTGTGGTGTTTGCCCTTAAAATTTGGCGACACTATTTGTATGGAGTCTCATGTAGAGTTTTACCGACCACAAGATTCTTAAGTATATCTTCACTCAACGTGATTTGAATCTGAGACAGAAAAGATGGTTGGAATTGATCAAGGATTATGATCTGTAGCACGATTACCACGAGGGTAACGCTAATGTGGTTGCTGATGCTCTCAGTCGTAAGTCGAAGCATTCTCTTAGTGCGGCTAGAACCCTGTCGAGGGACTTGTGTGATGAATTTGGAGGCTTGAAATCGAGGTTGTACCTCAAGGTTCTGTAGAAACTCTTTGTGCTTTGAGTGTTGAGCCTGTCTTGTTCCAAGAATTGCGAGAGAAGCAAAGGAATGATGCTAAGTTAGAGAAGATCCGTGAAGCTAAGGCTCAGGGTCGAGGCCAAAATTTCGAAGTTGATTCCGAGGGAAGTCAGAAATTTATGGGTCGTTGGTGTGTGCCTAATGTCCTAGAGCTTAAGAAGAATATTCTCGAAGAAGCTCATTGTACTCCCTATTCTGTTCATCCTGGGAGTGATAAGCTTTACAAGGATTTCAAGGCTAATTTCTGGTGGCCTTATATGAAGAGGGAAGTGGCTGAATTTGTGGCTAGCTGTCTGGTGTGTCAAAAGGTCAAGATCGAGCATTAAAGGCCGGGTGGATTGCTACAACCATTGCCTATTCCCGCATGGAAGTTCGATTCTATCTCGATGGACTTTGTTATGGGTCTTCCGAGAGCTGCTGGTGGTAAGAATGTCGTATGGGTGATCGTAGACCGTTTGACTAAGGTAGCTCGGTTTATTCCGATGAAGAATACCTGGTCTATGGAAGAGTTAGCGGAAGCTATGCTAATGAAATCATCTGATTGCATGGTATCCCGAAGGATATAGTCTCTGACCCTAATCCTAGATTTTGTCTCATTTTTGGGTTGCTCTGCAAGAGGCTTTTGGTATTAAGTTGAAGTTGAGTAACGCTTTTCATGCTGCTACTGATGGGAAAACTTAAAGGACTATTCAGACTCTGAAGGATATGCTCCGTGCTTGTGCTTTGGAATTTCAAGAGTCCAAGTTGAAGTCTTTGAATTTGGTAGAGTTCTCTTACAATAAAAGTTTCCATGCTAGTATCCAGATGGCTCCTTATGAAGCCTTATATGGGCGAAAGTGTCGTAGTCCTAATTGTTGGAGCGACATAAGTGACTCTTTAGTGTTGGGACCACACTTGATTCAGGACACCGTTGAGCAAGTAAAGGTTATTCAAGCTAGAATGAAGTCTGCTCAGATAGGCAAAAGTCTTATGCAGACCTGCGTCGAAAGCCTATCTCTTACGCCGTTGGAGATAGGGTCCTGTTGAAAGTGTCTCCAATGAAGGGTGTAGCGAGATTTGGGCAGAAAGGTAAGTTAAGCCCGAAATATGTGGGTCCCTATGAAATCCTCGAGAGAATTGGGGAGGTAGCTTACAGATTGGCTATGCCACACGATTTGTCAAGGGTGCACGATGTGTTCCATGTGTCGCAGTTGCAGTGGTATCGCAGCGATCCTTCTCATGTCATCCCTATAGAGTCGGTCACTATTGAGCCAAATTTGACTTTCAAAGAGCGACCTGTCCAGATCTTGGACCGTCAAAATCGTGCCTTGAGAAGAAAGGTGATACCCTTGGTTAAATTACTTTGGAGAAGCCAAAAGTACAAGGAAGCCACTTGGGAAACGGAAGAGTCGATGAGGCTTAAGTTTCCCGATCTATTTGTCCTAGGTATTTCCTTTATTATTTTAAGTTTCGAGGACGAAACTTTTCTTAACGAGGGGAGATTGTAACACCCCAAGATTTCTCTGAAATTTTCGCGCGTTAATTATTACCATTGAGTGTTAAATTATATTTTACTAATATTTCCGATAAATATGAATATATATTTTTACATCTACTTATTTTTGTTCGATAATATTTTAATGTATTTATAATGTGTTTTTATGTGTAGCATTGTTTAGTAAATGTACAATGCTCGTACTTGCGTCAACTATGTTAAACGGACAATGTAGCGCTCGTGTTTGTGCAAAGTGTAAAATGTGATGGTTTTGTGAGTACGTATTTGTATTACATTGATAATTATAATTTTTTATTATAAAAATACTTACTTATATATATTTTATTTTGAACGATTTACTTTATTCCTGAAACGTACATTGTACTAGCATTTACGCATGTGTTATTGGTTTTAGAGGGTCCCAAATTCTGATTTTTGTCATGGTTTATGAAGAGTTTTTGACAGCCATATTAATCCCTTGTAACGTTAAGTTAACCAAGAGTCATCTCTTCACTTACCCTCTCTTAATACCCCCTTTATTCACCCTCACTTCACCTTCCATGGCTGAAAATAAAATCAGAAAAATCACTCCCTTCCACTCTTCATTTCACACGCCTATTACAAAGAAAAGGGGAGAGGAAAACTTCTTGTTCTTCCTTCACATTTCTCACACAAAAATCAGTCCCCATTTCTTGTTTTCAAGCTATTTTTGCACCGCTTTCAAGCACGTGTTGAGTTCGTTGTGATTGTGTTCGTAGGAAAGGAAGGTGGTGATTACTCACAAGGCATTTAGACTACGTTCGAAGCGTTCTACTACACTCCTCTCGAAGAATAAGGTAACTAGCGTTATTCTAGTTCGATATGGAATAGATGTTGAACTCAGGGTGTTAGAATCGCGTTGGAGAACTTAGAATCATGCTAGGTGGAACTTAGGTGATTGTATGATTGTATTTTAACGTAGTATCATTTTAAGTATGGTTTTTTTTGTGTTACTTTTCATACATTGAACATGTTGTCATGATCATGTTGTTGGTTCTTGCTAGTTAGTTTCTCAAATTTTGTGTTTTTGTTGTTCAAATGATTTGGCGTAACGTGGTTTATTTATTGGAGATTGAAGTATTTGGATGTGGGGTGATGTATCTCATGTTAAGGGTGTTAGTTGGTGATGTTTTGGTGTGGATTGAGTTGGTCTTGGATCACATACGAACATAACTCGAAAGCTACGAGAAGTCGCTCCACAAGGGAGTGCCAGCTCCCATTCGTTAGTTTTCCTGACGAGGTTTTCTTTTGCGAAATGGTGCATGTCTTTTTGTTTATGGGTGCTTCTTTTCATCAGTAAGCCTTCCCTAGTATTTGTAGGGATGTTACAGTACATGTCACATGTGGAATGGGAGAGAAAGAGAGAGATCATTCATGCTTACTTAAGTGTGAAATCATTCCATGGTACTTGCTTAAGCTCGGTTGGTGTTTTTATGTTATATGCCTTAACTTGTACAATTTGATGTCTTATGGAATCGATTTGTCGTATATATATTTTGAATGTTAATTGGATTCCCTTGCATACCTTGACGCGTATACTCATGTTTTGGTCATTTGGATTTCATGAATACCTTGTCGTGTATACCCATGTTTGAATGTTGGAGTAGATGGATTTTGTGTATACCTTGTCGTGTATACTTTGTACTTTGTTGAGTTTGATTGATCTTATGGATGGTATGATACTAGGAATTTGGGTTTGATGATCCTAAGGGTGGTATGGTCCTAGGAATTTGTGTGTGATTATCCTAAGGGCAGTATGGTCCTAGGAATTGGTTACTCACCTTGGGCGGTATGGTCCATTAGTTCACTCACGGGTGGTATGATTTGTTGAGTTTAGATATTCATAAAGGGCGGCATGGTCCTCGAATATGCAACGTAGGCCTTGGGCGGCATGGTCCAATGACTCTACTCACAGATGGCATGGTATGTTGTGTTTGAACTTGTTTGACCGCATTTGTTGCATGGTTTGACTGGGATTTGTTTGACATTGAGCTTCCTTATTTGTTGCTTACAATTTATTGTATCTTGTTGTGAGTATAATAACTTGGTGATGTGTTTCTTTGGCGTTGCTTCTAATTTCTTTAAGTTTATTATTTGTTCCTATTTGGGCTGGGAGAACTGCTAGTTACTCCCCACTTATTGTGGAAGTTGTTGATCTATTATGCAGATGGTGATACTGTTTAGGATAGTTACGGTTTGGACCGGGGTTGTGCGGTTTAACCTTGTGAGCAAGAAAGTGGTGCTAGTCATAGTGGACGAGCATTTTGAAGCAGGGATTAGGACTAGTTACTTAGTAGGACTTAAGTAGTTACCCTTTATGTTTTGTCGTATGTTTGAACCACTGATTTTGGTTTTGTCTTTTGGATTTGGATTACTCTATTTTGAGGTCTTTTGGAGTTTCCTTGGTTGTTTTGGAACTTTGGTGGGAATGAGGGTATAGGACCTCATTTTCCCTTTTTATTGATTATCGGAAGTTAAATATTATCTTTAGAAGTTATTGTCTTGTTTTTTTAGTTTAAATTCTACTCCTTAGAGTAGCATCTCCGTCTACGTGGTATTTCCACTACCACTAGTTGTTTTATTTCATTTACTTTTGTCTCTTTTCTTCCTTGTATCGGACCGGATGTTACAGTCGTCCTCCTGGCCGAAAGAGATTCAGTGCAAGTTCTCGTCCACTTTGTAAGTCATGTGCTAAAAGCTGTCGAATGTAGATACTCGCTGGTGGAGAAATTCGGCCTAGCACTGCTCATGGCCAGCCGGAAATTGAGACCATACTTTCTGGCTCATAGCATCCTCATCTACACTGATCGGCCCCTAAAGCAAGTTCTGTATAAGATTGATTCTTCTGGGCGAATGCTAAAATGGGTTGTGGAGCTGATCATGTTTAACCTAAAATTTGAGCCCAAAAAAGCAATCAAAGGTCAAGCCTTAGCTGATTTCATCGTAGAGCTTACTCGGCCTACGGCTGAGTCCGTCCAAGATCCAGCTGAGGGAAGACGGCATTGGACACTTATGATGGATGGATCGTTCACTGCCAATGGTTACGGGGCTAGGATAATCTTCCAATCACCAGAAGGGGACAAGTTTGAGTATGCAGTCAAATTTTAGTTCCAGGCATCAAATAATGAAGCAAAGTATGAAGCGCTGCTAGCCGGCAAAATGTGCAAAGCGGCTGGAGCCTTGGAAATTAAAGCAAAAACGGATTCCATGTTAAATGTTTGTCAAGTAAATGGCAACTTCGGATGTAAGGAGGTGTCCATGAGTAAATACATGAAGCTGATTCAAGAAGAAATAAAAACGTTTCAGTTGTTTGTGCTCGATCAGATTCCTAGGTCTGAGAATCATCAAGCCGATGCTATCTCAAAACTAGCCAATTCGGTCGAAGGGGATGTGCCGCGAACTGTATTTTTGGAGGTAAAGCCGACAAAGAGTATTGATCAAGAGCAAGTTTTGTTCCTCAGCCGAGGAAATGTCTGGATGGATCCTATCATTGAATTCAAGAAGACTGGACGCCTGCCATGAGATCCCTTGGAAGCCAAGTATGTGAAGGCAATGAACAAGTGGTTCGAGCTTTGGGATGAAGCCTTGTACGAAAAAGCATTCAACCGGCCTATCCTGAAGTGCATTACCCGAGAGGACGGGTTGGATGTCTTAAAAGAATTATATGAAGGAGCTTGTGCCTCTCACATTGGGGGAAGAGCATTGGGGAAGAAGGCCTTAAGGACAGGGTATTATTGGCCCACCTTAAAGGAAGACGTCCTGGTTTACGCGAATAAACGCGATAGCTATTATAGGCATGGCAACATGTATCAGAAGCCGTCCAATTATCTGACCCCGATTCTTTTTCCCCTTCCCTTCGCCAAATGGGGTATGGATATCTTGGGGTCGTTTCCTATAGCGGTCAGCTAGAAGAAATTCGTGATAGTAGCAGTAGATTACTTCACTAAATGGGTCAAGGCCGAGGCTATGAGAGGGATCACCACTAATGAGGTAAAAGGTTTTATCTGGAAGAACATCATTACAAGATCTGGTATGCCTCAGTCTATTGTCTTCGACAATGGACCACAGTTTGAGACACCTAAGCTCAAGGAATGGTTGGCAGAGCAGGACATTAAAGCTCACTTTGTTGTCGTTGCTCATCCTCAGGCAAACGGACAAGTAGAAGCCTTTTACAAGATCCTCTCGAACGACATTGAGAAAAAACTGGACAATGCAAAAGGTTTATGGGTAGAAGAAATACATTTAGTTCTTTGGTCAATCAGAACTACGACCAAGAACTCGACGGGGGAGACTCCATTTATGCTTGTTTATGGCTCAGAAGCCGTCCTTCCTATTGAGATAGAAGAACCCACTCTACGAGTCATGCTGTATTCAGAGGAAGCTAGCTGGGTTGCCCTTAACACGGCCTTGGACCATGTTCCTGAAGTCAGGGGCAATGCTTTATTGAGGATGCAGCTGTATAAGCTATGAATAGTTGGCGAGTTTAACATGAGGGTGGCCAGACGGCCATTGAAGGTGGGGGATCTTGTTTTAAGAATACTGGAAGCAGTCGGTCGCATTAAAGAAATGGCCAAGCTCACGCTGAATTGGGAAGGGCCTTATAAGATCATCCAAGAAGTCCAAAGTGGCACCTTTTGTTTGGAGGCTATGGATGGTCGTCCTATCCCTCAGACGTGGAACTCGAACACTTTGAAAAAAATACTACATCTGATGTACTTTGAAAGTTGTAGCTTCCTGATAACAAAGTGTCATGGCACAGTATTGAAAAAGTAGAAATGTATACATGTATCTTGGCTCTCAGCCAAGCAAAATTCATATAAAACAAATCTACTTTCGCTTTATGACTATCTCTTTACTTATTATGTCTTACTATTTGATTAGGGGCATCCTATCACCGGTCAAAATGGTGGTGTAGAACAAAATCTTCAATAAAGAGCAGCAAAACAAAAACACTTCTATTAGGAGATCGCCAACATGTTATAAACCATTAAGGTTTAAACATGCTGAAAGCCAACAATTGATAAACTTATAAAGTTAACATCAATCTCCTAAACGAAGGCGATCGGAATTAAGAAACTTTAGTAAAGGGGTCTCACTTTCCGTCCAAAGGCCACTCACAGTAATAACCACCTTAGTAAAGGAATAAGTTGTTACAAACATAACAAGGACGGACGGATTGCCAAACTCCTAGATGATTCTGCCTTGCAAAGTATATCACTATCAAGCATGGTCGTTCTCCTTCTCAGAACGAAGAATTTGCGCAACTCTCTTCGTCCAAGAATGGGGGGAGGGAACCAGCACATAGTAAATACACTAAACCAGATAGCAAATGGTCCTTGTGCAGAGGAACAAGCCCTTCTGCGAATTCTGACGAATAACTCTGGCATTTCAGGCCGAACAACTTTGGCACTTGTTCAAGTAACGTTTGGATTTTCTCATGCTTGGATTAGTTCGTCCAAAATCGGAACGTCCACATTTTAGGTCGAACAACTTTGGCACTTGTTCAAATAATGTTTGGATTTTCTCATGCTTGGATTAGTTCGTCCATAATCGGAGCGTCTGCATTTTAGGCTTTGGTGTCGTCGGCTTGATTCTCTTCATCGGCCGCCTCCTCCTCTTGAAAGATTGGAAGCTCCTTCCCGGCCAGAGTGGCTTTGTGAAGGCTTTCTTGAAAGTCTAGACGACGTTCGTATCTAGGAACGTCGTCAGCTTCGGCTAGCATTTCAAATGCCTTCACAGCCCAAGTTTTAGAGGTTTCTATCACCTCACTCAGAGCCTCCATGGCCGAATCAAAGGCCTCAGTTGTCTCCTTCTGCAGCTCGTGATTTTTCGCCCGGAGATAGCAATTCTCTCTCCGGAGCTCAACGGCCGTCAGAAGGGCAGTGTTCCTTTCGTCCTTGAGAGTCACCTCAAGGGCAGCCTTCTCGTCCATAAATTTAGTAAGCCGGGTGAGGTATCTTTTATTGGCCGACTCAAGCTCGGGTGAACACTTCTCCCAAGCTTCTCTCAGCTGGCGATGCACTACTTCCTGCTCGGCCATGGCAAATTGAGCCTTGTCCCCAGCAGTGCTAGCATCCTGGAAAGTTGCTTGTTTTCTTTCCTAAGCAACCTTGCCCAATCCTCTGTTATTATGCTGCGAGCGAATAGCTGAAAAAGGGAAGGTCAACGCATGTCAAGACGATCAAAAAAGGAAATTAATTTGACAAGTATGAAAGAAAGACGGTAGAGAAATGAAGATTATACCTCAACAGCTAGTTGAGACATGTAGCCTACATGCCCAGATTAGGTGCCTCTTAAGCCTTTAATATAAGGCTCAGGGAAGCATTTAAAGAGCTCCTGTTTGAGCTTCTCGCGGTCGGTCGAACTCATCCTCGTAGAAGCGGTCGAGGAGTCATCGTCCGATAGAGTCGGAGAACCATCATGAGCTGCTTCAGCTGCTCCTTTGCCTTTATCAGAAATGGTCGATTCGACAGTATTTCTGACAGGGATGACGACAGCTAGTCTATTGGACGGACTCATCGGACGCCCACCAACATGCAAAGTCCTCACAATGATAGAATAATAAGACTCACAATCGCATCCGGTTGTTCAGTGGTAATAGGGGGTGTCAAACCCGTTTCACCAATGTAGGGGACCATGGTTGTCTCCTCTGTAGAAGGAGGAATTTCGATCTTCGGCAGAGAAGGCCGATCAACCTTCTTCTTCTTTGTCGTGAAGCCCTTAGATTTTTTTGGAGGAGGAGCATCTCCTGTAGTGGCAGGCCTCTTGTTTGTGGCCGCCTTCTCCGCCAACGCCTTAGACGTTGGAGCGTTTTTCTATAAAAAGACAAGTTAAATATGTAAGCGTCAAGAGAAGATAGACTTGTTCTAAGAAAACTAAAACTTCAATATGGACGAAGTAAGCTTGCCCAAAGAAGGAGAACAACAAGACTTTTTCATAAAATAATGGAACCTGGACGAGGTATTGCAAACGAAGAAAACCGGCCAGAAGGTAATGGCAGCCTTTCGAGCTGGGTAAAGGTTTGTCCAGACAGCAAGAAAAACTCTTATGGACGACCTCTAGCCCAAGAAGGAAGTTGGCCTTAAGAAGTTTGGTCGTGTTTCCTTTCGAAGCAGAAAGCGTCCAGAGGTTATGATCCATCAAGGAAATCAACCAAAGTATTGATTACCTGGACGAGCCTCATGTACTGAGAGGGGGGCCGGCCCGAAACCCCTTGGACGCCTTTCATTCTAGAGGAGGGTTCGTCCAAGAAAGAAGTCGGCCGGAAAAAAACAAAGGAAAGAGAAGAGAAAAATTTTACTTACCAAGGTGTCCGTCCTCTTTTCAGAGCCGGACTTGGTGTATTCCTTCCATAACGAACTCGTGAAAACTTAGACATGCTGATGTCTCCTGTCTAAGACTTCTTTAAGACGGCTTTAGCGGGGGCTGCACAAGGCAAAAGCACACTGATTAGATGACTATAGTCATTAGATGGGATCATTTACTTAGAAAAAAAAAGGAGTATACCTCTATCCTCGGCCTGCCGCAAGCCTGCGGTGACCAAGAAGTTATCATTGTAAAACATCTCCCAAAAGGGAATCCAGTTGGACGGACCTTTAAAGGAGGAAATGTTTGGAGTGGAATACTTCAATATTCTGAAATATTCCATCATCTCCTCAGTTGAATCGTCCTCCAGCTCTAAGAAGAACATCGTTCGTCCGGTATTGGTAGTAGCCCGGCTAAAATACCGGTATCGTCTAGCCACGGCTTCCTTAGGGGCTTGGATGAATAGAAATTCGGCCTTCCAGGCATGCATATTGGACGTCTTATCCCAAGATGTTAAGAAGCGATGACGGTTGCATACACTGAACCAGGCTCCGTCCAC
Source organism: Beta vulgaris subsp. vulgaris (assembly GCF_026745355.1). Lineage (NCBI taxonomy): Eukaryota > Viridiplantae > Streptophyta > Magnoliopsida > Caryophyllales > Amaranthaceae > Beta > Beta vulgaris. Next base: position 34,790,944 of record NC_079204.1, read on the forward strand.
AGTTTTAGGAAACTTAGATACATAGTGTATCTTAGTAAAGGCGGCCAATGAAGGGGCAACGCCTTTCAGCTCGAAAACGGCCAAGAAAGTTAAGATGTTTGCCAAGAATTTGGAGCAAGCTGATTGTGGTCGATGCTGTAATATTGAAGAAGTCGGCTTATAAATCGATGTAAGGGAAATCGTAACCCTGCATCTAGAGCCAGTCGATATACAGCAAAGTGGTCGGATGGGGCACTAAGTATAGTATCCTCTCGGCCAGGAAGAACAAAGCGGTACCCCAGCATAGGCATAGCCGAGGAAAAATGTTTAAGGTCCGGACCTACCCGTCCAAGCCAACTATTGTCGGCCAGGATGAACCTAGGGTCTGACAGAGGGCCTAGGCGGCGTCTAATTTCGAAAGATGTAGTGGACGACTCTTCCGAATTATAGGAAGGGTTAGAGGAAACCTCCACTTTGTTGGCCTCGTCCACCGTCATACCTTGCTTGGACGAGCTTCCCTCAGAAAGTCCCTCATTAATTCTCTCATCCTGGACGCTTTCAGGAGAAGGGGTTTTGTTTGTTGGTCGGGCGCTTTGAACTTCGTGTTCCCCCTCAGTAGCGCTTTGGCCTGTTGATGCCTCCATTTCTGAGCTGGAGGCCGGGAGATTCACCCCTCGTCTAATACGAGCCGTTTGCTTGACGCACGCCACATTACCCTGCACAGGTAAAGACTAGGTCGTCTGACTTTGCCGTCCATGTCCAAAAAAATAAAATGCATGTCTGGCCATAATAGGCCCAACTCTAGAATATGCCGAGGAACAAAGGCTCTTTGTTCTAGGGTTAAGACCAACCCTTAAGCGCGCCGAGATTATTTGATGAAGAGGACGAATCCATTTTTTCTTAAAAAGAATGAAAAAGGGAAAGCACAAAATAAGAAATTAACAGAAGGAATACATGTTGAATTACTTGGAGGGATGGAGGAAACTTAACGAGACCTTGGACGGATTGAAGAAACTTAACGAGATCTTGGACGAAGGCTCTCTCTCTAAAGTTCAGTAAGAAATTGAGGAAAATCTCTCTCTCTAGAAAATCCTCTCGAAGATGTGAAAGTGATTTCAGAAAGGACAAGGGGTCATACTTATAGAGTTATATGGAGGTAAAAATGACCTCCCCCTCCGATAAAGTAACCGTTACACCCCAAAAAAAACCTTGAGGGTTGACCTGTTGAGACCGGCAAAATGACTCCCATTTCATCTTGAGAAAGATAGGGCAGTTCCCGTCGGTTAAAAGAGAATTCCAACCGTCTGGGCGCCGAAATGGTGATCTCCAATCAATGATCGACACGTGTCCTAGTATTACTGCTTAGCCAATCAGATGCTCTCAAATTAGGGTGACATCAAGGTGCATCAGTCTTTTCAGACACTATAAATAGTCCTTGAAATCAGGGGAAAGGTACTTTTTCAGAGGATAAGACTGTTATTCTGCCATAAATTCTCTCTTTCTCTATACTTTCTCTCTCTAAAAGTTTTCTTTCTACTTCTGATGCCTGACTTAAGCTTCAGAGGGGGGAAATACCACCCAAACCTCCAGGGTGGGTCCCTTTTTGCAGGTCTGAAGAGGAAGCTCAGGTTCGGGTTTTGGGTCCAGACATTGTTGCACAAGTTTCCTATTTAGAACCTACTGTTGGGGATAGTCTAGCACTACGTAACACTAATCTTATTTTAAATAATGATAATAATGCTTTAGAAATTCAGTCTTTGAGTTTAATTAGCTCTAAGTGTCCTAGGGTGTTAGTTAAACGTTGTTAGATATTTAGCCGGTTTTTAGAACATCTTTTGGAACGTTTTTGTTAATCTTTTCTTCTGAATTTTGGTAAGGTGCTTAGTCACCTATGTGCTTAAGCTATTTGCTTATCATAGTATTATGCAGCTACTTGCCTTAACCACTCGAGGTAGAAAAGTCGACAAAGGTTGTTGGGCAGCGTATAGAAAAGAAGAGAAAAAGCCTAGAGAAGAAATCAATATATAGCAGCCATTTCTCCACATTTTGGGACGTGTGACCAACGGAAGGAAAGCTCTTCAAGTGTATGAAACCCTTTAACTGGTTTCTTGTCCATTGGATAAGCTAATCATGAGATATGGGCAGAAAGATGGAGAAAGGTCCTAAAACCGGGTTCTGCAGCTCTTCCAACTTTTACCTTATTTTAATAGTATTTGTAGATCTTTGTTGGCTACGAAATTTTGACATGTAGTAATAAAAAAAATTGTTAGCATCTTTCTTATAAAATTTAAGCTTTGATTAATGAAAAATCAGAGAGTTCTCTCTAACTGAAAACAAGTGTGTTTTCTGTCCAAAATCAAGTTGGTTTTGTTTATCAAAAATCTTTACTATTTGCTTGTCATCCATTGAGGTAAGGGCTAAGCTTGTAAAGTAGGTTGTAGGAAAAGTTGTTCCACCTTGTCTTAGCTTTGTTTGGTTGTACTTTGGGTTGTGAAAGTGGTGGTTGTTTGTCTTAGGACAAACCGAATCAGTTTCTTTGTTCTTCTTTGAGTTCGGTTCTTTAACTCTCTTAACTAATGCTCTTGTATGCTTAATCAATATGTATCATTTTCTTGCTTTTTTTTGTTATTGCTTAGTATAGTCATAGTGTTTAAGCAAATTCAAAACTTGTTTCCAAATTAGCTTATGCGTAGATATCTGAAACATCATTTTTTGTGGATCGACCCTAATTTGCCACTACATTGGCAATCTAGGTTTTATAAATGTGTTTGATAGATTAATTGATTACAAACTACCTTGATTTTCCCATCTTCGCATACCCGTATGGCCTTAAACTAACCCCTAATTCGTATAATCAACGTATACTCGATCGACCTGAAATAATAGACCTATATGTGATCCCACTTGATATGATTACTAAACCAAAGAGCTTTTAATCAAGTATGAGTATGAATCTGGAAGAGATGAACTCCAAGAATTCGAATGAATCAATAATCTAGTTCGAACAAGATATTTCTTGATTCAAGATCACTCTTGAAACTTGAAAACAAGAATCTAAACACTCTTATTACACTCCTGAAATTAAGATGTTTAACACCAAAAACTTAACACTCCTGAAAAGTCTTTAATGGTCTAATTAGTTTAGCTCACAAGCAAAACAATGATCACAAGTATGTTTTAAACACAAAGCAAAATCTAAGTTTTATTAATGAGTTACACGTCCGTTATATAGGCTACAAATTCGACTATGATAAACATAATAAAACTAGATAAGAATTAAGCTAATAACAAGATAAGAATTAAGCTAATTCTATCTCCTAACCACACACCTACTATAACATGTTTATCCTTATTAAACTATAAAATCTATATATATATATATATATATATATATATATATATATATATTATATTATATATATATTTATATATATATAATATATATATATAATTATATATATATATTATATATATATATATATAACATATTAATCCTAACAGAACTAGGATTCTATGTAATAAGCAAGAACAAATCCTAACAGAACTAGGACTCTTCTTTACTCCATTCCCACGCCTTCTTCCATGAGCCAAGTCACCACACATGTCAAGACTTGATTCTTTCCCTTAAGTTGAAACCCTGAAGTATCCATGATCAAGTCAATAGACTCATGTAGAACAAGTGCCTTTGCATCCGCATCATTCTCCTGCTCCACAAAAGAATTTGCCCTCAAATTCTCATCGTCATAGTAAGGTGACTAATCACCTACATTGAAGGTAGCACTTACATTCTCAAACTCATCTGGTAAGTCTATCTTGTAAGCACTATCGTCATACTGTGTGCGCCCTATGTTAGCTCTTATCTTGTATTGGATGTTCATCTTCTCAATCCTAGCCTTCACATGCTCACAAGTCTTGTTGAATGCTTCCAACCTTTTCTTTGCATCCGTAAGTATATCATGCTTAGGCATAGCAACAAAATCAATAGGAAGCAAAGGATTAACACCATAAACTACCTCAAATGGATAATGAGATGTGGTAGATGAATGTAGTCTATTATAAGCAAACTCTACATGAGCTAGCTTGATGTCCCAATCTTTATGTTTCTTACTTACCAAGCCTCTTAATAAAGACCCCAAAGTTTGATTGGTGAACTCAGTTTGGCCATCTGTTTGAGGATGATGACTAGTAATAAAGAGCAATTTAGTACCAACCATGCACCACAAACACCTCCAAAAGTGACTTAGGAATTTAGAATCCCTATTTGACACAATGCTACCTGGAATGCCATGTAGTCTAATGATCTCTCGAAAGTACAAGTCAGCTACATGTGATGCATCATCAGTCTTATGCATAGGAACAAAGTGAACCATCTTAGAGAAACGATCCACCACCATTATGGCATCTTTCCCTCTTTGAGTACAAGGCGGCCCTACTATGAAATCCATGCTTACATTGTAACACCCCCAAATTTCTCTCTTTTGGAAAATACATTTTAATATAAAACACCTTGAGAAACTTGAGAGTATTACCGCCACATGATAACGTTAAGGGTTTTAATACTAACTACTAATAACTGAACTTCAACTAATGGAGCGGAATAACTGAACTAACTTCTCTTTATTGAAATAATTTTATTGTACAACTATATAACAATGGAAATACAAAAAAATAAAATAACAACTCCTTGACTAATTATGATTCCTCACTAGCTCCCCATATGAATTATGCATCACAATAACCTGTAAATTCTACTCGCCAAAATAGGATCATCATTGGGACAAAGCCATAAAATAAAACAAATAAAAGCGTGTTAGTAAAAATACTGGGCATATGTATATGCGGAATATTAAACACTTTATCTAATAAACATTGAAATATTTTAATTCGAAAAGCCGAACTTGGATACTAGTAATGCTTGTATAATATAAAGTATATATACAACTTTAAAAATCATTTTTCCTTGCCTAGGTACCTTTCCTAAATTGTGCACCCCCCCCCCCAAGTTTAGTATTCCTTATTGAGTATATTACGAGGGGTTACTACCTTGTCCACTGAGACTAATACAAAAAGTATATGGGTAAATAATAATAGATACCGTTCTTGCTAATAAATAACAAGTTGTTGTCTCTTTATAATTGTGATCATAAAAGATCATATGTCTAAAGTAATCCTCCTAAAGTAATCCTCCTTTAAAAAGAATAGTACTACTTATAAATTTAGCCATATATAAAGGCATAAATAAATAACTTGCTTAAGAGGTAACTTTTGAAAAATAATAATAATTCAAAAACACTCCTTTTTAAACATGCATTTAAATATCAAACTCCTCGTAAATTATATGAATATAGATTCAAAGATCGAACTTTATAGTAACATTAAACTAAAGGCATGATTGAAGTGCATAATAAAATTAATAACAATTCAAATATGTTCATACAAAACACATGTAGTTCATAATTGAACTTATAAAAACATGGACGTCAATCCAAAATATTTTCCTAAAAACATGATACTAAGGTTGCAAAATAATTATTAAAGATCTACATATACACGCACATTGAAAATTAATAATTACTAGAGAGAAAGAGAAAGGTAAGCTAAAAGAGAGAGAGTTTAAACTTCAGAAAAGAGATTTATTTCTCAAATTTGGTGTGAAAAATATGATGGGTGGAGACCCCTATTTATACTAGTTGGATAGGTAGAATCGAAATAGGATTAGGAAACTAAAAGATGAATTTAGGAAAAAAGATAAACTAATCTAGCTAAGATATAGCTAATATATATAATTATCCATCTAAGATTAGAAAAAGATAATAAATTATCCTATTATACATAATTCTATAAGGTTAAATAAATCTAATTAAGAAGATAAGTAAAATAAAAGTAACCAAAACTTAGCTTGATAATTTTCCCGTAACTCACTGGAGTGAGTTGCGCGGCAAAATTTCAATTTCTTTTTAAAAAAAAAACAACGTTTTTGAAATTTCTGTAAAACTTTTTTTTGGTTTAAACAAAGTACTTGGGTTTTAAACTAATTAACTTTGCCCTAACATCTATTCGGGTTAGAATTTATTTAAATACTCAAAATCTTTGATAAATACCTATTCGAAAAGCCTTTTTTTATTAAATAATAGTCTTTTTAATAACCATAAAATTTTTAAAAATATATATATTAATTTATTAAACATACGGACTATTACATACACAATAGTCAACAAGTAGGAAAGCCTAGAGAGTGCATCTGCCACCACATTGGACTTACCTTCCTTGTATCTTGAGAAAAATGTGAAAGATTGGAGAAACTCGACCCATTTAGCATGTCTATGATTGAGCTTTTGTTGTCCATGGATGTACTTCAAAGCTTCATGATCAGAATGAAGTATGAAAGGTTTTGGTCTCAAGTAGTGTGACCAATGATCCAAGGCACGTACAATAGCATAGAATTATCCATCATAGTCAGAGTAATTGAGCTTAGCACCATTCAATTTCTCACTAGAATAAGAAATTGGACGTTTCTTTTGTAAGAGAACAACACCAATTCCTACACCACTTGCATCACACTCCGCCTTAAACAACTTGTGGAAATCTGGGAATGCTAAAACAGGAGCACAACAAAGCTTACCTTTGACATCTTCGAAGGCTTATTGTGCTGAGGAAGTTCAAGTAAACTCTCCTTTCTTCAATAGCTATGTGATAGGTGCTATGATAGAAGAGAAGTTTCGAATAAACCTCCTGTAAAATGATGCTAGCCCATGAAAGCTTCTACATTCAGAGACATTCTTGGGTGCTAGCCAAGAAGAAATAGCCTTCACCTTCTCAAGATCAACATGAACTCCTTCTTGTGAAATAATATACCCCAAAAACGTCACTCTAGGTACTAGAAACTCACACTTCTCTAACTTACCATAGAGTTGTTACTCTATAAGCTTCATAAATAAGCTACGCAAATGCAACAAGTGTTCTTCTACACTTTGGCTATTGATAAGTATAACATCTAAGTAAACAACCACAAATTTGTTAAGGAAACGACGAAGTACCTCATTCATCAACCTCATGAATGAGCTTGGTGCATTGCATAAGGCAAAAGGCATCACCATCCACTCATACAATCCTTGCTTGGTTTTGAATGTTGTTTTCCACTCATCACCTTCTCTAATCCTCATTTGGTGGTAGCCACATCGAAGATCAATCTTAGAAAAGATTGAGGCTCCGTGTAATTCGTCCAGCATGTCTTCCAATCTAGGCATAGGAAACCTATACTTGATTATGATGTTGTTCACTGCCCTACTATCAATGCACATCATCCATGTGCCATCTTTCTTAGGCACTAGCTAGGCTGGCACATCAGATGGACTCGTGCTCTCCCTTACATATCCCTTGTCAATCAAGTCTTCAATTTGGCGTTGCAACTCCTTTGATGCCACTGGATCACACCTATAAGCAGGCTTGTTTGGCAAAAGGGCGTCAGGTACAAGGTCTACGGCATGTTCTATGCCTCTCAAGGGTGGTAGTCCTTGTGGTAGCTCCTCTGGAAAGGCATCTCAAACTCCTTCATCAAGGCTTCTAGTTTCTCATTGCTAGCTAGTAGTCTTGACACTTATGGCAGCATGTCTTACAATCAATGCATAAGCACAACCTTCTTCCTCCACCTCTTGTTTGAACTCCCTTGAAGATAGGAAGTAACTTGGTGTCTTAGGTGGTTGTTTTGGCGCCACTGAATGAGGGGCTAGAGGGTGCAAACGTACCCTTTTGGAGCCAATCAACACAGAATACACATTAGAGTCCCCTTCATGGATGACCTTTCTATCAAACTGCCATGGTCTTCCAAGCAAAAGATGATATGCACTCATAGGTAGTACATCACCCCATAGTTCATCCTTATAACCCCCTATAGAAAATGCAATCAAAGCTTGTTTCTTGACTCTCATGCTAGTGCTATCATCCAACCAACTCAACTTGTATGGTCTAGGGTGTGTCCTTGTAGCTAAGTTTAGCTTTGACACTACCTCTGATGCAATAACATTAGTGTAAGAGCTACTATCTATTATCACATTACATGTATAATCACCTACCGTGCATCTAGTATGGAAAAGATTTTCCCTTTGCTCCATGCTAGGTGTATGGTCGACATGTAAGGTACGCCTTATGACCCCTACTAGCCTTGAATCATCCTCAGCAAAAGCATCTTCCTCCTCTTCTTCCCCTAGGTTTTGCTCTTCTTCAGGGACAAACTTATTGACATCCTCTTCTTCTTGCAAAGCTAGGTATTATCTCATGGTGAGGGCTCTTTTTTTAGGATAATTGCTTGCTATGTGTCCCCATCCTTGACACTTGAAACACTTCCTCATCTCCTCAAACTTCTCCTTTGGAACAAGGACCTTAGGCTTCTCAACTCTTGTGTCTTCTTTAGGTTGGGTGAGATTCTTGGGTCCTTCATACCTCTTTGATTAGGAAGCTACAGCCTTGGCCTTAACATTAGCATCATACTTAGGCGTGTAGGAACTCTTAGGCTTCTCTTCCTTCTCATGTTCTTCGAACTTCTTAGCCAACTCTGTCACATCTTCAAAGGAGTGATAAGTGGATACTTCAACCTTCTTGGCAGCAATATGGCGGTTCAATCCCTTCATGTACCTTGCAATATTCTACTGTTATTTCTCCTCTATGTCGCATATAAGCCCTAGTTTGTCGAATTACATGGTGCACTCATGTACACTAAGCGTATATTGGCTCAGAGTAGAGAGTTTTAGAAACTGCTTTTGCTCATAGTCAATAGGCAAGAACTTCTCTTTAAGCTTTTCCTTCAACTTTGCCCAACTACAAAGCTTTTCTTTACCTTTCTTGGCTCGTTGTGCTTTCAAACTCTCAAGCCAAATTCCAGCATATTTCGTGAGTCTTATGGAGGCAATCTGAAATCTTTTCTTTTCATCAAAGCCTCTATAATCACACACCTTCTCAAGTTGGCGAATCCACTCCAACAAGTCTTATGGATTACTATCTCCTGTGTAATCATCCAAATTTAGACCACGATCATCATTGTATGTAGTCTTAGATGATCTTTCTTCACGTTCTTCCCCATCTTCATCTGAATAGGCGCATATGAATGTGGCACTATTCGGATCAAGCTTCTTTTGTATGATTGTTGCAATGGCATTCATGTGTGTTTCCAACCAATTCAAGTTACTACCAATCCCATTGATTGTGGTAGTGTTCTCATTGAGTCGAATTTGTGAGTCATATTGCAACTTAGTGAGGTCTTGCAAGGGTTTAACAAGCTTACTTATCCATCTCGGACTCCATTGCTATGTGCTCTCCTATGCTTGTTTCACTTTCTTGAACTTAAATATTGAATCTTGGATGTGAAAGATGGAACCTTGGACGTGAAAGATGGAATCTTGGACGTGAAAGATTGAATCTTGGATGTAAACACCACTCCTAACCCTTGTTATTACTACCTTGCAACGTAAAGGATGGATCTTTGTAGTAGAAGATCAAGCCTTTAACATGTAGCAACACTCGAACTTAGCCCTCGGATCTTTTTTGATCAAGAGAACCCTTTCTATCCTCCTCACCGGAAAACTAATACCACTTGATATAATTACTAAACCAAGAAGCTTAATAATCAAGTATGAGTATGAATCTTGAAGAGATGAACTCCAAGAATTCAAATGAATCAATAATCTAGTTCGAACAATATATTTCTTGATTCAAGATCACCCCTAAAACTTCAAAACAAGAATCTAAATACTCTTGATAACATTCCTGAAATTAAGATGTTTAACACCAAAAACTTAACACCCCTGAAAAGTCTTTAATGGTTTGATTAGTTTAACTCACAAGCAAAACAATAATCACAAGTATGTTTTAAACACAAAGCAAAATCTAAGTTTTATTAATAAATGGCACGCCCTTTATATAGGCTACAATTTCGACTAGGATAAACATAATAAAACTAGATAAGAATTAAGCTAATTCTATCTCCTAACCACACACCTACTATAACATGTTTATCCTAATTAAATTATAAAATCTATCTGCTATATATATATATATATATATATATATATATATATATATATAATATATATATATATATATATATATATATATATATTATAATAACATAGCAATCATGTAAAACAAGACTTGATTCTTTCCCTTGAGTTCAAACCCTAGAGTATCCATGATCAAGTCAATAGGCTCATGTAAAGCAAGTGTCTTTGCATCCGCATTACCACTCATATCTGTCAACCATGAAACCCGCTTGACCGATTCATTGGACAAGTCCACTTACTAGTCAAAGCCACAATAGAACAATATTTTCCTTTACGAAAGGAGGAGAAACAATGACCTATTTTTCAATCTTCCACGAAACATGAAAATACCAAAAAAAAAGTGAACCTCCAAGACGAAGATTATCAAATATGGAAAGACAATTCTTTCTTTTAGTAATGATCAAAAAGTGAAATTGAAATATGGTATATCTTTTAAGGTGAGAATTTTATTTTAAGGAAGGAGAAAAATTAAAGATCCTTTTTACAAGGAAAATAGAACCACTAGACAAACCTTAATCCTAAAAGTCATTATGTTAATGATGTGAAAAAATGAGAAACAACTGGTGGGATGAATGATGATAGCTTTACCCACTACACATCAGTTGTGAACCATTTCTTTTCATATCCACAAAAATAAGTGATAAATCAAAAAAACAACTACCATGAACCAAGAATTTGTACTGCTAACGTAAACTCACAAAGAAGTTTTTTTAAATATCACCATAAGCCAAGAATGTGTAATGTTGTGTTCTACCAGATAAAAGTTACAATGAGCAAAGACGGCTGGCTAGGCTCTTATCGACATTGCAAACTCTAGTCATCCTAAAATTACGTAAACCTAAACCAAAAATGGAACTTATCAACTGGTACGGTGTCACCTTGATGAACAATCAATACTAACATACAACACAAATATAAAAAAAGCCGAAATACAGCTATAATATAGCTTAAAGTTACATTTTTTATATAAATTCTAGAAATCTAGATAAATAAATACCCATGGAGAGAGGTTAAATTCCAACCTACAAAATTGCAAAGAACATAAACTCAGAAAATGGCTGAAGCAGCGAGAGTAGTAGTCTTAGAGAGCAATATATCATATAGGTCTTCAGCTGTTGGACGTTCAGCAGGATTTCCATTTGTGCATTCATGGAACAAACCTACCAAGAATCTTAAACTCTCCAATTCACTGTCCGCTTCCTCAAGCTTCTTAGAGGATTTTGATCTGGAAGATTCTTCCAACGACCCCAACAGTTCCAAATCACCAGACAATAGGGGTCTTTTGCCATTCTGCTCAAAAGGACATGTGACGTTAAATAGCAACCCCTAAAAGTGGCTTTGAAAAGGGGATAGGGAAGGACTATCTTAACAGGTGCATGGAGATGGGATATACAGCCGTATGTAAAACATCAACTTGTACGGCCCATAGTCAAAATGTAGCAACTAAAAAAAGACCTGATTCGACTATGTTTTGCTTACGTAGATATAATGAAAGTGAGTCAGTTTCCATGTGAATAGTACCCATAGTCAAAATATAGCAACTTAAAAAACTTGGAGAGAGTACCAATTACCAAACGAGCCGATAGCACAAACTCTGACCAGAACATGCCAATCTCCAACAACCACTCCCCCCAAACCAAAGTAAACATAAGAGTCGGGAAGCTCTACTATTCATATATGAATGCATCATATCTTTCCTTATTCAACAGCAGACAATTGTGGGCATAAACAGAGTTCTGTAGCCAGTACTACGACGTAGCCAGAGCAAGCAGGCGAGAGGACGGGGATGATCAGACAAGTCTGAATAATTGATTAAAGTAAACCCACATTTATCGTCTGTGCAGACGTTAGAAGAGAGCTAAGAAGCATTATCACATTTAATGGAAGAGCAAGCAAACTATGCCAGGTGTGGCTAGCCTTGCCACCCAAATATAGTTAGTTACAGTTGTTTATCTTTTAGTTTGTTATTCTTAGTTAGCTTTATTTAGTTTCCTATCCTATTATACTTAGGGTTATAATGCCTATTTCATTAATAAATTTCAGTGTGTTGTGAGTTAAAGATTTTGAGCATGTTATGCTTGAATTGAACTGAGTGTTCACCTACACAAACCTGGACTTTGTGTGATGTTGGAGCCTAGACTCACAAGAGAACCTCTTAAACCTAGATTTAAGAGCCTATCCCTTTTTTTCCAGTAACAAACGTCCATAATCAATAAAAACCCATAAAGAGTTCAAACTAGCCAAGAATATCACATCAGAAAGAGAGGAAAAGGGATTCATTTTATTCACACCAAGAGTTAATGAAGTCTTTACCGGTTATTTCTTCCCAGTCTACAAAGTTACATCTTCCTTCACTCTAATGACAACAAAACTAACCAGTACATAATATTGTTCTAGTATTAAAAGCCCACTGCAAGTCTGCAACAGAATACCCAACCCATCCCAAAAGGCTGTTCTAGTATTAAAACCCCACTGCAAGTCTGCAACAGAATACCCAACCCATCCCAAAAGGCAAATTATATCTCTAACCAGTAACCAGACACATTCAGGACTCAGGAGTGCACATCACGAAAGCTGGTAGGGCACAGAAAGAGAAAAGAGGGGCAGAGCAAGAGATTTTTACTTGTAGAAGGTCATGAATGCTTGAATCAGGTAGCCCAAAATATGGGACCTGCAAGGTTAACAATTCCAAAAGCAAGCATCCATAGGACCAAATATCAACTTCCTGCACATAGAAAGAAAGACATGTCAGCTGGAAAAAGGCAATACTTATTCTGTCAATTCTTAATATTAGAAAATAGGAATTTGTTTACAAGTTAATGCAACAATACTTGAGTAAAGGCTCTAAAGTTGTCAGGATCAGGATCATACTTCAAATACACAAAAGGGTCCTTGGGATCCCGCGATAAGCAATTCACCCACAGTATACTAAGATTAAGCTCTATTAAAAGCTAATTTACAAGAGAAACTTAGAAGGGCTAAGTCATAAACTTCTTTACTATGACGCCTTACTATGTAGTAATATGCATCATTGCCACAACCTAATGCATTTATACAATAAAGAAGAGAACCCCCTCCTCCCCTCCCCACCCCCCACCCCCCCCCCCCTCCCCCACCCAAAAATAAAAAACAATTTCCTACTTTAAGATCCTATTATGTAGCAAAGAGAGCATGACAATTTCCTACTCTAAGATCCTATCATGTAGCAGAGCGAGCATGACAATTTCCTACTCTAAGATCCTACTCCCAATCGTGAATGATCCTACAGACGACCAAGTTCAAGTTCCTTCTTTTGGAATCATATGAACTAAATTCGAATCATGATATCTGCTTTACTGAAACAGCTAACTAATATCCTTTAACACAACCACTGGCAGTGGGCTCCTGGTTCAAAGAAACACTTTTATAAAGCATTTCAAACATAGACAATTAGTTGCACATGATACAGCAAAAGATATATAATAAACACACCAAGAGAAAAAAGAAAAAAAAAAAAAATTAGATTGCTACAACCTATCAGATTGTTGCTTGTATGATTTGGTCTTCAATCATCTTGACAAGAACTAAGAAATTAACGGAACTCACATTATTATTCGAGAGGCAGTACAACTGGGAGCCAAAAGATTACATTCTAAAAAAAAAAAAAAATTCCCCTGCAAAAGAAAGCTTCACATCTGACACGCATATGGATGCCAAATATTTATCTGTTTACAACCAAGTTTTGAGGCCCTTAGGAGTTATGACAAATCTTTTCAGGTACACAGTATTGCAAATAACCAGTATGAGCATACTCTCCGAACCAGCTAAACTATATGATAAATCTTTTGGATTTAGGTTAGGCCATGCTGGTCATTATCCCCACCAAGCCTAACTGAACCAACATCCTGCTATAAATTAACATAGCTTGGACACATTAATGGCAGAAATTAGGGAAGAAGATGAGTGTTTGATTGTAAACAAAAATTACAGCAATATAAAATGATAGTTACAAACTTTCGAGAGGCTTGTTCTCTCCCATTGAACTTTAAAAGCTCACCCAATTTTTCCTAACAATTTTCAACCTCCCTTCTTCTCTCTCATTAACCCTATATATAGAGTAATTTTCTTAACAAAACTACCTAGCTTATTCCCTAAGCTACTCATTAAGATAATACCTAAATTACCCTTACCCTAAAATATCAGTTCATAGCACATCCATGCTCACCAATCACCATATTAGATTTGTTATAACACTTCAGAAAGATTATTTCAGATTCATGCAAGATGATGAAGACTCATGTTTAGTTCAAGTGGATGCGACACTCACCAGCCCATAGGGTTTATGTTCATGCATTGCCTGCAATACCTCAGGAGCCATCCATCGGGGTGTTCCAACACAAACATCGGGTGAGGGTATTCCTACATGAGATATACAGCATGTATGCAAAGAGGAACGAAGAGGAACTGCTCTGTCAAAATCAGAAAGCTTGATCACAGGCAATCCGTCAGCTCTTTTCTGCTTCAAATCAATTAAGATATTTTCACTCTTGATGTCACGATGAATAATGTGTTTGGAATGCAGCTCCTTTAGCGCACATATAACATCTCGAGCAATGCACAAAGCAAGATGAAGAGGTACATGCTTCTCACCAGCTTTCAACAGCTTCTCTATGTAAGCCTGTAGTGTGAAACAGATTAAATATGACAAATAAGACAATAAATCAACAGGGACAATTATGAAGAAAAGAGTGTACCTTCAGAGAACCCCCACCAACATACTCCATAAAAATCGCAGAGCGGAGCATGCGACGCTCAGGCTTTTCATCTGATGATGATGCAGCTATCCACTCAGAAGATATCTTATGTCCATAAATCTCAACTATGCAGGGGTGCTTTCTTAGAACACCCAAAATTCGTACTTCCCCTATACAGGTATATTCAAAATTCCTGATTTCATCCAAGGAAGCTGCAGATACGTCCAAGGTGCGTACCTGAAGTTACAAGTACATCAGCTAGATAACTAACAATCACTCTACCCGCAATAACCCCTAAGGGTAAAAGGGGGGGGGGGGGTTCAAAGATAAGAAATATCAAATGATATGGAAATTTCAGTAAAAATCAAAAGCAATGAATCACGGAAACCAAAGCTTCAGGGAACACTGGTTTGTGGAAATGTGATAGTGACACATTATTGTAATGAATAATGTTTCTTCTCTCTATTACCTGAAATCCTGAATATGCTTGCTGCTCAACAATTTTATGTTGCTCAAACTCTATCATTTCACCTCAAGTGTCCATGTTCAATATTAAATACTAACACAAGAGTATGAGCACAAGATACTTAATTTTCAACCAAAGACGTTCAAATTTTCACGAAATAGTCGAGAGTGACACCTGGACATGTATCAGCATCAGACATTGCTACCTGAGTCAGGAACATACATTACATAACTTGGAAAGCCAACATATAGATTCAGGTGATGTATATTGTAGCCATATGACATAAATCTTGCCAACAAGAAGCTAATTAAATTTCTAATGTTAACAAATGTTCAGTAGATACGAGGGTGTTGTACAAGGAGACAAGCACCATAACTTGGTCATTTTTAGTCAATATCCAATTCTTGAATCCAATGTAACGTGAGTTACATAGTGCTAAAACACAAATGTTATTACTCCTTGACACCCAGGGTTTTCAACTGCACTTCCCACTAGAACTTGAAATTTCAACACTTATTTAGTCACATGGCTTGAAGGCTTGAAAAAACGACCCTAGCTCCTCTCTTGCCTCAAAAGAATTTCAACGGAAAAGTTAACTGCAACGGAAACGACATTGTATTGGGAATGGACGCTTGTTGAGGCAGTATTACTTGTATCTTATCATACATGTAGCAGAATATATTTTACATATGCAATGATGCAATACGATAGGAAAAACCAATAATTATGCCTGAGGAGACACACCTTTGCCGCAGCTTCAACTGATCCCACTTTACATAGGATGAGAGAACTCGAAGCAAATTTTTCAACTTCTTCGCATTCGGAGATAGAAGGAAAACAAGTAGACATTGGATTCCTTGGAATAAGTTTAGGGGAATTTATCCGCGTAAGCGGAATATATCTGCAAAAAACATCTGAAATATCAGCATGAGAAATGAGATTATAACAGTTTCTCTCAACAGACTTCTACAACATGAAGCAGCTAACGGTATTCAGAGCTCAAAGGAACTAGATCAAAGCAAAGAATTAAAACAACACACTATGCATTAAAGGTTAAAACACCTGCATAAGTACTCTGGGTCCATTTCATCCCGTATATCATGCGGACGACAAGCATCAATGATCAAACGAACCAATAATCCACCCCTCTGGACAAGGATTGCGTTCCAGGCATGTGGAGAAAAGTCTAAGTAGCCTCGAATCAGCTCACAAGGCACAGGGGGGTCCATTCGGTCACACAAGTACTGGAATACGCAAAAATTCATCAATTTTATACAGGTTTCAATAGCAATTAAGAAATAAATAGATAACTATAGAAAAAACATAAAAATCCACAAAATATTTACCTTCATAAGAACTGCCCTATGTCTACATACACCGAGTTGCAAAGACCCTAAAGGCACAACCACTGAATTGTGTCCCGCTTTGATAGTTTGAAGAGATTTCTCACACATATCTCGTAAATCAACATCCTCTGGAGTGCATAGATTATTTTTAGTGGCCACCATCCCAGCTTTGTTATTCCCAGTAGCACAAGTACAGACAAAAGGCTTATGGTAGTTTGAACCGGAAACATTTTTCCTAACCCTCTCAACAAAAGTAGCCCTGTCACTACCTCCAAAATGATCTGAGACAAAAAGAGCAAGCCAAGAAGCAACCAGAAAGCTATCTTCAGATGTTAGGTCCCTTCTCAGCCTCAAACCAGTCATCTTCTTCAAGCGGAGAACCATTGCTTGAGCTGACAACAAAATTGCATCTAGTTCTTCATCCCTTTCCCTGAGCACAGTACAGGCAATCACAGAACTCATTAATTCAAACAGCGCTATAGTCTTAGCATCTACAAAGACAGCAAAAGAATAATCTGCACCAATATATGATTTTAAAAGTAACAACCTGTCCAGTAGAATTACTTCACGAGAATGGACCTCCAAAGTTTGCTCATAATCCCCCAGCGACATGAAAGGTCTATCCCGTCCAGCATCATAGAAACCATCTGGGAGATGATCCTCAATGCCACAGAATGACATCATATTGTATTTGTGAGAAATACCTGACTGATCCTCAGTTGATCTCCTAGACTTACTGGGCTTTGGACTATCAAGATATCTATCTGACTGCCTTTTACACTTCAGGGAAGTTTTTGAGACCTGTGAAAAACAGCTTTCTTTATCCTTATCACCTAAACTACATACGCAAGTTGATGAAGCATCACCGCAGTAAGTGTCATTTTCACCTTCACAATCAGCCCCACCTGAAATACATTCTCCATTCTCCGAATCAATCCCCTCCTTAGACTTCAGATCATCATCTTCAGCAGCATCAAGAAAATTTCCACTGTCCTCCTCATCCCTAGAAGCTGACTGCTTATGCTGATCCTCATCACAGGTGATGTCAGAAGCACACCCAGAGATAGATTCAGATGGAAGTGGAGCTTGTTTGCAAGTTCTGCACTTCTCACCTGATTTCATAATGAAAGTATCACCATGGTTTTCATGTTTCCATTTCCTACTATAATGTAATCGCTCTTGGCGACAACGTTGCTGTAGATATTGCCTTCTCTTCCATCGTTTACCTAATTGCCTCTTCCCAAAACATCTATCAATTAATGAAGACCCAGCCAGATGATATGAGGTAGAATGAGAAGATGCTGCATCAATTACAGACCAACGAATAGTAGTCAGCTTATGGTTACAACATATACCTTCATTGAACATACAAAAAGAACGCTCAAGAATTGCTAAAAAGGACAATTTTTACAAAACTAACCATTGCAAGATATGCTTCCATGATCATCAATTGTTGCTTCAAAAACATCCATCTCAGCAGTAGAATTGACAATGTCATCACAGCAGATATCGTGGACATTGCCCTCCATATTGCAGCAAATCCATGCAGGTACTTGACAACTGAGAAGCTTATTGTACTTAGACAATAATGAAGATATAAAGTAAGCATGTTAGGTTTATAAATCTAGACAAAGATCGTAAGCTTCAAGAGCTTTATGTTAGAAGAATGACATCCCAACGTGTCTAATTAATTGTGTTTCGTAAATTAATCAATCAGTAAGCACATGCTAAAAAAGAAAATTGAAACTAATTGTATTATATGATTAAATCAACTTTATATACCTAATGTCAAATAACTAAACCAATTTATTGATAGACTCTGTTAACTTACTATCTTATTAACATTGTAAACAATTTAAGCTTCAATATTATTTTAAATGACAGCTATAGATGATAATACTTCTGAATAAACTTGGTATGAGCTGGATTGAAGTTGGATACATAGTTGCCACAATAAAAGCGATGTGAGAAGTTCAGTCAAATTCGATTTCGATATTGTGTAATGAATCAACCTAGGGAGAGGGGTACTTTTGGTATTACAATAATTAGTTAGATTTTAGTAGTAGCTTGAAGAATAAGCTAGGGAGTTAAGGAGAAAATATCTCTATAAATAGAATGGAATAGGGAGAGAGAAATCATGTTGAATATTGAGTAGTATTTTGGGTGAACTTTTAAGAGTTCAATGGAGAGAACAAGCCTCTCGAAAGCTTGTAATTATCATCTTGTTTTACTGTTTTTCAAGAAAACTATCAATCAAGTCCATTTTACTTCTTAATCTTCTTCTCTAATCTGTCCTAGTGATGTTAGTTCATTACAAATGGTATCAGAGCAGTTCGTTCCAGGAGATTAAGTACTGATTTTCAGTTTAAAAAAAAAAAAAAAAAAATTCTGCAATGGAGTTGGACAGATCTCCAGTTCTGGAAACAGAGGTGTTTAGGAGGGAATTCTCTATAAAGTTGGAGGAAATAACAAGAAAATGTATAGAAGACATTCAAAGAGGAATTTCGGAAATTCTTGATGAAGCTTTGGCTTTGAAGTTGGAATTGAAACAACTTCGAGAGGCAATTGAGGAGGAAGAAAACCAAAAACCAGAAGTGGAAGTGGAGGAGCAGTCACATCTGGTGAAAAGTAGATTTGGCGATGACCTTGGCATCCTTGTTGATGGTGCCATTGGAGGAGAAGCTAAGGACCAGAAAACTACTGGTAGCAGGAGAAATGTCGAGGGCCAACTAAACACAGGAAGGAGCTACGCGAATGGTGCAACGACAACTGGAGAGAGTTGATCTGCAGGTGAAAGGCAAGGAGATTTTGGAGGCGGATTTACCGGTGGAGGTCGAGGTGGTTTTTGCAGTGGTATATTAAATGGTAAGGCGAGTATGATAGTCCGCAGACCAACTATATTGTTCGAGAGAGGGGGTGCCGGAGGCAGTGGGTCTGGTGGTGGCCCGGGGTTCACTAGTGGTGGTGGCGATTGTAATGGTTCTGTGAGAGGGGCTGAAACTGTTGGTATAGGGTGGCGAGTTAAAAGAGATTTTCCGAGTAAAACCACCACTGAAGATTCAGATTTCTTTTCCAGCGAGAATTATGGTGATGAGGAAGAGTGGCATTCATGGTGGACCTTGTTGCAGAACCTTCAAGAAGATAAGATGCAAGGAAGAAGAATGACTGAGATCTTTAGTGGGCTTGAGGAGGAAGCCAGATCTAAAATATGTTAGTAAGGGTAATCCTGTAAATTTTCTAAACCCTATCCCATTTATAAATCAGTCGATCCAGTTATTAGAACATGACCCTTCTAATTTTTCTGACCAACAAACTGATAGCCCAATCACCACCTACAAACTTGGGCCCAAATATGCTTTTGTCAACTCTAAGCCCGATTCCCTCACCCAGAATTTAAATGCCCAATTCTCTACCCTTTTACAATTCCGACAATCCACCTTCCTTATTCCTTTTAATCAACCCAGCCCCCTTTTCCTTGAATCCATCCAACTTAATCCATCTATCAAACCCAAATCTCCAACCACGCTTACAACTCCACCCATGTTGATGTTGTTCAGCCCCACCCACGCTCTCACCCAAAATGTTCCTTCATTTTCCTCCAACCACCACTCTTACGAAACCAATTCAAACAACCACTTGACCAACAGTCCAAGATCCGTCCATGGCAGGTTTCTGAATTTTTCGCACAATTTAAAGTCCAGAACTATCACACCAACAATAATCCACGAGAAGCTTGAACAAATATGTGAGCAGAATTTGGAAGCTTATAGTGATCAGCACTATCAAGGTCAGAAATTCAGCTCCGATTATTACCGACCTTGAGGACAAGGTGGAAGTTTGGGCGGCCGGTAATGTAATGAATCAACCTAGGGAGAGGGGTACTTTTGATATTACAATAATTAGTTAGACTTTAGTAGTAGCTTGAAAAATAAGCTAGGGAGTTAAGGAGAAAATATCTCTATAAATAGAATGGAATAGAGAGAGAGAAATCATGTTGAATATTGAGTAGTATTTTGGGTGAACTTTTAAGAGTTCAATGGGAGAGAACAAGCCTCTCGAAAGCTTGTAATTATCATCTTGTTTTACTGTTTTTCAAGAAAACTATCAATCAAGTCCATTTTACTTCTTAATCTTCTTCTCTAATCTGTCCTAGTGATGTTAGTTCATTACATATTGCTCGGGTCAGCTAAACTAAATGTCCGGTGAAATCGGGTTACTAGATCGTGAAAAGACAAGTCAGTAGCAAGGTTTTGTTGGGTTAGAATCAGCTTCGAGTCTTTCTCACTTCCGGTTTGAGTTAGTTCGATGTCCGAATCATCGGGTCCCCTATGGAAGGGTCATCCGACTTGATCCAGGTTCAGACACAGATGCAAAATGTAAAATATTGAGCCAAATCGGTTAGCAATTAACAACAAGTCGGGTTTGAGTCAGTCACACCTTTTCCATTACGAGTTGGTTTAAAGTCACAACAGATTGATTTTCTCAAGGCAAGGTCGAGCTTTTGATGACTCTAATAGGAACCAAAACATTTATGCTACATTTAACAGTTAACAATAGCAATTCTTTTACATCAAGAGCTCCACAAGAGGGGAAAAGATAAGGCACCAGCCATCCGAAAATGTCTATTCCAATTTAAACGGAAACAAAGGCATATCTTGCTGATTATGAAACTTCATTGCATATCCAGATTGGAATAGAAGTTTTCCAAAGTGTCACCCATAGGTGCTCCATATTAAGATATAACCATTCCAACAGCTAAATGACAAGATTCCCTCAACCATAATACTTAAAAAATTAAGTCTTCAAAAAAAATATTGATTTCAAGAATTTTTACCAAATTATTGCTAATAACTAAGACCTGATTGTATTGAACAGAAAAATTAGTCAAAGATGCATCCTGGACGCTTCAATAGGTATACTAGGATAATTAGTTCTTGTTTGGTTGAAGATAGGAATTAATATGTCCTATAATTTTTTTCCCATGTATTCCATTACCTCTGATCTACAATAAGTTATTATTTCATCCAGCGAAGCCGAAAGTTAGCTTTCATTTCACTTTCCTAGGGGATCTCGGTAACTTCATTTTGTGGGAAGTAGAATATCCCAAATTGTAGTTTGTTTAACTAAAAAATAAAATTCTACCCCACCCAGCAACAAGCTCCTCATAAGTTTTTGGCAAAATGTCTCATTGTAAATTCCTTTTTCTCTTTAGAATCAATTCTATGGTTTAATTGTTTTAGACTTTTCTCGCTCCATCACATCAAGCATTTTTCTCTTTCTGTCATAGTACTTTTATCTTAATTTTTCTTCTCTCCATCCACTTGAACTTATAATATTTACATTAAACTTATAATTCGTGCCAACGTAAAGCAGAAACTTTATTATGAGACAAAAGGAGCGAAAATTTGTGGAGAAAATCTAAACTTGCGCTTTTTTGGGATGTCTCATTATAAGTTCCGCTTTCCCTTTAAAATCAATTCAATTGTTTTAATTGTTCTCCACTTATCTTGCTCCATCATATCACCCCTTTTTTCTCTTTCTATCATAATACTTTTCTCCTATTTTTTCTATCTCCATCCACTTCAACTTATTTCATTTATATTCAACAAGTAAACTTATCCATGCCAAAGTCAAGTAGGAATTTTATCGTGAGACAAAAGGAGCAGTAATGAGCTAGTTGTTCATAACTCATCAGTACCTGAAGATTCAAATCCCGAAGGTTCTGCATCGAGCTAAGTCCTAGCAATCCAAGAGATGTCAGCCTATTCCTGGATAAATCCAAGTTCTCCAATCTTTTAAGAGATGACAATCCAGCTGGTAGTTCAACTAGCTTATTATTAGCAACTTTAAGAGAGATGAGGGCATTTAATGAGCTTATTTCCTTTGGTAAACTCCTCATCTTATTGAATGACAGATCTAAATACTCCAGACTAGTAAGGCAGCCAATTTCAGGAGGAAGGTATCTGCAAAGTGCAAAGTGGCCACAAAAGATAAATTTGCAAAACAAAAGCTTCACGAACATAAAATATTAAAAAGTACAAAATAAGAAAACATAAAATCTCAGTAAACATAATGGTAACTTAGTTCAATAAAGTCACTTGCACAATCATGAGCTGGGGGGCACCACCAACAAACACAGCTGCAGCGAGACATTTAAGAGACACATTCTCATAACACCTTTTGTTTATCATGAGGCTATGAACATAGTCAAGTAAGAGCAAAAAAGAGGGTATCTGCTTTTCCTTTTCTTCACCTTTCTTTCCTACACATCTGCTTCTCCTCAAGTTTTTCTTGCAATTCAACCAGGGTTGTTTACCATATTCAATCTAAGAGACAAAATAGTGGGCTAAAAGTCAACTTCAAATTTTTTGCCCATATAAGCCAATCACTATCAGGGGTTTACTAGGCTTAGCAGACCTACATAGCTTCTACGCACTTAGCATCAAGGTTGAAAATTTTTCTATAAAAGTTGAGCAGCACAAGTCAGAATCAAATATCTTTATAGAGAGAAAGAGACAGCTGTAGAGAGAGAGAGATATGGCAGTAAATAAATAGAGGAGCGCAGGAATTGGGTCATTCATTCAGAAATTGAGAGTAATCTTCTTATTGTAAGGGAGATAGTTCCAGCCTCTCGAATCCTGTGAAAAACTATCTCGTTACCATCTTAATCAATATTACAATCTACTGTCTTATTTGATGTTCTTCTGTTTTCATTATCCTTTCTCTCCTGTTTGTTTGTCAAAAGTTGCTATTTTTAACCTGTTCCTAAATATTCACCATTGTTGTGTGAAGCTGCTGTGTTTGTCTTCCCACACACCACCCCCACCCAAAAAAAGAACAAGAAACTAAAAAATTAAGATGAGGTCAAACCAAACAAGAACAGACAAGACAAAACTTGAATAGTTAAAGTTCACACTTGAAAACCTTATTTTGAGTGAATGAAACATAGGTTCAACCACCCTCTACAGTGCTATTGAAGCACCTCACTTTGTTGTACATAAGCGTTAAACTGCCCCTACAACTTGACTATGCAAGCAACATATCACACAAGAGAATAAAGACATAAACCGAACATCATAAAACAATGCTGCTCTTTTACCCTCACCCCAGGCCCTCTCCCCAAAAAAACATTAAAGGACTTATACAACTTTAAGGAAACAAAAATAAATTAATAAATTAATAAATTAATAAAAAAAAAGATAAAAGACAAAAAGATCCTATATCATGCAAACACAACCACACAATTTAAGTTCCAGCACCTATTCCCCTTTTCTCTCTCACAGTGAGGCAGCAAAAGAAAATGGTTCTTTCCTCACCATCAACCCACCCCCCCCCCCCCGAAGCTCCCAAACATAAAAATGAACAGATAAAACAGGAGTAAGAGAAAAAGAGAGATGTTTCCATTCTCATCTTTGACAAACCCAACTAGAGTTTGGGATGAACTGAAACAAATCTTCATCAAAACTAAAAGTCCTCACTATGACTTATCGTCCTAAAATCTCCCTAGCCAAGACTATCAATCCCAATTCCAAAGAAAGGCCATTAGCAAATGACATTTGCTAAATTAGAGAATCTATGGTCCTATATGGTGCACATGGTCTTCAAGTCAAGAAAATGAATCGAATACGTAAATCTATACTAATATTAATATATTAAAAGGCGTTCTTAAACATGGAACGGTGCCATGTGACGCTCTCCCTAAAGCATTTTACTCCATGTAATCCACATACAATAAAAAAAACTAGAAATTGCATAGCACAAGGTTTGATCCCATGACCTCAAGGTTATATATTAAAGTCTTAACCACTTGACCAAGTGATATTTAGTATGAATATTTTAAAGTACAATAATTATAAATGAAAATTTTCCTTACCCGGGGCATAGCCCGGGCCTAACAACTAGTTTAAGGACTGATTCCTGATGAAGCCCATGTGTGTGGACATTAAAAGGAGTAAACTGACACAATAAAGATCATTACCAAGCAGATTTTCATGTTGACCATATAACCTGATGCTAGCAATGCAACACATCTAAAATAGAATCCAAAAAAGAAATCATCCAAGGCTATATGTATGATCTACAAAGTACAAGCTGGCTTCCCTTGCTTCATTTCCCCCCTAAACCAAAAACATATTCAACAAAAAAAAGACATAATAAATAAATTTCTTTGAAATTCTATGATGTAAGTGTTAAACCACCATCCAAAGTATGGTTGATGATCTTAAACTTAATTAAAGGAATTTGAATACTCACTCAACACTCTTAGAGCATGTACAATGGTTGGTGTCTCTCCAACTAGCTCTCCACACTCTCTCTCCTATTCTCTCTCTTCAAGCTACTCTCAAGAGCCATGTCTAAAAACACCCAACAACAATAAAACCCTTTAAAGAGCTCTCCATTCAACTTTTCATTATTTTGTGGTCCCCATGTCAATAAATGAACCTCATTTCATATTATGATCAAAGTTATATAAATTAAGTTATTCATGTAAATTAAATATAATTACAAATTAATCTTTTTCATAATTTAAGCAAAGTAGAATTTTTAAAAAACAATATAATTATGAGTGCTAATATTTAATTTTCAAAATTTGGCATGGAATGAAGAATTAACCTACAACATGAAAAACTAATTTTTAAATATCCAATATTAGGCTCATTTTATAGATAAAGGAAAATTATACTTGTTGGCATAATAATTATTACTATCTTTTTTTTTAATTTTTATAGAAAAGATCATTAAATGGTTGCATGAAGAAAAAAGAATTGAAGTAATTACAATAAGAAGTGGGTCCCACACATTGGAGAGCCATCTCTCCATCAACCAAATGGTATCTCCCCCAAGAGCCCTTTGGCAAAGTGTCTCCATGGAGAGACACCCAAGACACACCTAAGAGCCCCATTGTTGGGTAAGAGGTGGCTCTCCATTTTCTCTCTCCTTGGAGAGCTAGTTGGAGAGCTAGTTGGAGAGCCCCATTGTACATACTCTTAGAAAGTTAAGAAACAAGGATAGTTGCCAACTATGAAGCACGGGTACTTCCCCCGAGTGTCGTTTCCCGTATCGGGGACGGCTACGGGAGGGATACGTCGGAAAAAGTCTCCATGACAACTCCTGGAAGGTGGGGACGTCGGCTTCAGTAGGGAACGGCTAGGGAGGTTGATGGGGATGTTTTGGGGACGAATCTTGAAGTTTTTACTCAAATCGTGGGGCGAACGCGACCTAGTTCACTTTAATTGTTGTTGTCGTCCTAGTTCACTGTAATTGTTGTTGCCAATCTGATCCATCGGGAGAAGGAACGGAGAAATAAAGAAAAAAAGGAAGAAAGGAGAAATGAGAGAGATCGAATGAAGGGGTTTTACTTTTACAGTTCATCTTTGACTGAAATTCAATAAGATGGGGGACAGCTGGCTTGGCAATCAATAGTTAGAGACAAATATTTTAATTTTTAATACGGAACCAAGTAACAACTACCCCTTTCTCCAATTCTCCTCTCAAAATGTACCAACTACCAATTCCCTCATATCTTATTTAATTTTACCACGTGGGTTTAACGAGTAATCCACTCTTTTTTTTTCCTTTTCTTTATAACAAATTATTTTGTTTCTCTTCACCGTATTTCTTTTATATTACTATTTCTTTCAATTAGGAAAGATAATTGATCCGAAAACCAACCCTACTAGTAGTAGCCTGTAGGGCACACAAGATCATACCGTGGGTACAAGGCTAAACAACCTGTAAGCAGATGCCTCATCATATTATTGGGATAAGGATTCGAACCAGGGGCTTTCTAGAATTCGAGGTGGTACTCCACTCAACTACCACCTCTCCCTCCTTTTACATTACAATATATATACACGAAACCCTTCTCATCCCCGTACCCGTCCTCGTCTAGGTTGCTAAAACCCAAGAACACTCTCAAAGTTTTGGGATCTTAGGCTAGAGACAAGACTCACTCTGATGCGTGTGTGGAGCATCAAAAATGCACAATCGTAGTTTTGTTAGGATTCTTTATGTAATGTCCTAGTTCTGTTAGGAGACTATGTATTTTAATCGCTTTATAACTCTTTAGTTTAGGTGTTTTAGCGATGAAGGAATCCTATTATATTTAGGAATCTAATTCCTTTGTCATTAAGTCTTATTAGGAGTCTTTGTTTTGGTTTATCTTTACGTTTAGGCGTGTGATGATAGGTTGAGGCGTGTGAAGATAAGTTTGTTAGTTAGTTAGTTTGTTGTTTATCCTTTAGGCTTTACTAGTTCTAATGAGTTTAGGAATCTTGTAATATATATATTGCTGATTTTCGGCCATAATAAATAGAGAGATTGTTTTGTGATTTTAACCTATTCCTTGTGGAATTAACGTTTTAGAAGAGAATCCAAAGCTTTAGCAGTGAATGCAACCCTAGTTATTATCAAACCTTGGTTAGGATTTGATAATTCCATATCCTTGTTACTTAGTTTCTTTAATCATCAATCATAAAACGTGTGATTCATACTTAAAGAATTCGACCATAAACTTTAAATAGTGATCAAGAATTGCTTTCTTGATTCAAGATTCATTAAAGATCCATTCTTTTTAATCAAGAATTCAAATTCACATAACACTCAATCTCCTTTAACCCTCACAGGTGAAGACAAACTCAAAGTTTGAAGAGAAAACACATGAGCTTGAGACACTCCAAAAAAAAAAGTATTTTAAACACAAAAGTTTTTTTAATGAATCACAAAGCTCCATTTCTCTTTGTTATTAGCTCATATACATAGCGAATACAATAAGGATAGAAAAGCAAAAAGACAGCATGTACACACTCTCTAAAACCGTCCATAATATAACGGTTACATAGCACAAAAGACTCCCCTTTCACTCCTCTTGCAACGGTCCATAAACGCACCATTAATGAGTTGTTTTGGAGGCTCTTTTTGACCTAAACTCACACCAATCACTATGCTGGATCATTAGGGCAAGAGTTAATAACAATGCTACAAGGGACGGGGTTCGATTCGAAACGGAGTACGAATTCGGGTACGCGTAACGTATATATATATATATATATATATATATATATATATATATATATATATATATATATATATATATATAATATGGGATAAGAGCATTTGTCAAAGTAAAAGAAATAAGAAAAGGACTATTGTGAGTAGTGAAAGGAAAGGACAAGAAAAAGGTAGTAGAAGCCAGTTGTCAAGAAGTCAAAAAAAAAAAAAAAAAAGAGGAAAACAAAGAAATGACACTTGTTATAAAGATAATAAAAGGAAGCATGTGACTTAGTAAAACCACTTTTAGAGCAATGAGTCTTCTTCTTTCTAGCTTCCTTTCTCCTCTCTAGCAATTCTCCTACCCGGGCCACCATCTTTCCTCTCCGGTTACGGGTGTGGACTCAAGAATGGGCACGCGGTTCTCATCGATCTGATGCACGACTTCGAGCGATCTGGGTCGCGTTTGTTCCGAGATCGGGAACGAACGACCCAGATCGGAAAACGCGACTACCTCTCGCGTTGCTTGTATCACTGCTTCTGCAAGTCAGAATTTTTATCGACATGGACTCAAGAATGGGAACCCGGTCCTCATTGATCTGATGCGCGATTTCAAGCGATCTGGGTCGTGTTTGTACCGTGATCAGGAAACAACCCAGATCGAAAAACGCGACAATGTCCCAGATAGAAAAACGCGACAATGTCCCGTGTTCCTTGTATCAAGGGTTAATAACTCTTAGCCTTCTTACAATCATAATTTAAACACATTGAAGCATAAAAGAATTAAAACACACATATGGGCCAAAAACAACGAATGGGCTAAACGCACGCACACGCCTAACCATGCACCACCATGCTTCTCCTTGTCAACAACTCCAATGGAATCTAAGGAATATATCATGCTTAGTTTTAAAAGGGGCAAGGCGCACCGAGGCGCAAAGTGCGATGCGAAGGGAGGCGCAACGGGCAAGGCGAAGGCGCGCGCATCCCGTAGGCGAGGCACAACTTAAGTTCCAAAAACACTTTAAATCAATTGTAGAACATATTTATACTCCAAACAATATGATAATTTCATTAAAGATGCATAAAAATAACATATTTATTGTAAATTATATTTTTCTCAAAAAAAAAAGTCAATCATTTTTTCAAAATAAAAATCTGATTAGAGTAACTTTGGCCATGACCTAGAGCTAACCGCACAATACATTAAAAACAAAATGAATAGAAAAACAAAAATGAGGGCTCTCAATCTTTTACTTTCACGTGAAAGTGACCACAAGGAAAAAAAAACAAAAGTGTGTAAGATAAGGGCGGAAACCAGATCAAAGAAGAAGAAGATAAGAGAAAAAGAGTAGGCGGTAACGGATCTGCATATACCTTTATCAACGACGGCTGCCAGAGGAATAATGCGCCCGTAACAATGGGAATTTCCAGTCGCCACTATCTGCCATGAATACCGACGTCTAATTGTCAATTTTTACCAGATTTCGGAAATTAGGGTTTCACATAATTGGGGCTTTTTGGTTTCCGATTTAAATTGAAGCAATTTTATGCAATTAAATGAGGGATCTGGGTCGAATTCACAACATAAAGCTTGGGTGAGTTTTTTTTTTTAGTTTTGAACTCAAAACTCCTCATTTCTCTCCAATTCCAAGATAAGCGGCAAAGGCGGTGCGCCTAGCGCCTCGCCGGAGGCGGCTAGAGGCGCGCGCCTCCTTGAGCTTGTCGTAGATCGCTCCACCTTGGTCTTAAGATGCAATTTTACTGGCGCTTGGACTCGCCCCTTGCCTAGGCGCTCCTTGGGCGCGCTTTTTAAAACTAAGATCCCATGCGAGATAAGTCACAAACTGAGGCTTAAGAGCAACCTTAAATTATAAGATGATCCAAATTCAATAATTAAAAAGCTCATCTAATTTCCATATTTTTAGTTGGTGTTAAACATCTAAGCATTCAACATATATAAGAGTACTTAAACCCGTCTCCTAAACAATAGCATTGAATCCAAAGGGTACTCACAAACATAGAAGTCAAATTCACCCGGTTCACTTTCGCTTACACTACCAAATTTAAGCATTCCATGCATGGGAAAAAAACATTAAAGTGTAAGTTTGTAAATTTGTAAATTTGTAAATTTGTAAATTTGTGATCTCTGTTACCCCGGACTCGGCAAATTTTGCCAAATACCCGTGTCGATACGACACGACATTGATACGGGTACGACATACGTGTCTGATCCTTCACTTTGCACTCGAACAAGGCCAAAATAGAAGAGAGAGAAACATAAACCCTAGATCTAACAAAAGAGAAATACAAATAAAGAAAAAACACAAAATCTATTAACAATTTCGCTCCATACCTTCAAATTCATAGAATTAGAGATTGATTTGCACCAAATAATAACGATATCACCTTCAATTCGTAAACCCTAGAACAGAATGGGTGCGCCAAGAGGTTTGTTTTAACTTTTTTAATTAAAAAGATTGGTGGGCGAAGGAGATTTCTTTTTTATTTTTGACAGCAACCAAAGAGATTTTGAATATTTAATTATTTCTTTTCAAATATCATAGTGTACATACCTCATCTTTTTGACTTTTTTTGCTGTCCCCTTAATTTTTTGACGTTTTCCATTTGTGTCTTCACTCTCCATTCTTAAATTTTAATTTCGTGAATTATGAGTAATTTTAATAATTAAATTTTATATTATAAAATATTAATTTCGCATACCCGTACCCGTATCCAAATTTCGGACAGAGTCCCGTGTCCTGATTTTTTGGAAGTGTCATACCGGACGCTCGGTTCCGTACCCATATCTGACACTCCTAGCCGAGTCCAGGTAACATAGTTTGTGATAAACAACATACAGTATTTTGTTCATGAAGTCTAGAAGACAAACTATAAATGGCTTTGCAATCGAAAAACCAGCATAACACTCTAAATCCACTAGCATATTCTCTAATCTTTCACATAAAGCAACGACTACATTCTAAATTTACTCTTCTTTATTTTACCTTTTTTTACCTTTTTAATCACACCAGTTCATCAACATACCGATACTAGAAGTGTTGTACAAGCACATGATACTTGAAATGAAGGCCTATTACAAGCACTTACTCTTCTCTAATACTTCCTCTATCAATGCACATACTCCAAATTTAACAATCTTATATTATTTATATCCAAGGAAGAACAGTTATGTGGGAACTTCTTAGATTCTTCTTAGGTTTGTCTCCGTACATACATTCACAAAAACAATGATAATTTCACTTATACATAATTAATATAATTGAAAATATTACTGCTCAAAGTTGTGCGCTCACAAACGTGCAAAAGTACAACATATAACTAGTGATTTCCTTCAAAATGCACTCAGTACCAAAAAAATTTTCATTTAATCAACAAGCTCACTTCATCAAAATCCTAATTTGCACAAACTGTGAATTTTATCAAACACAAGAAGCAAAATAAACAACGGCCCACCAACCTGATAGAAAAATGGCAAACTGAGAGCTTGGTTAAGCTCTTAAGAGCCGAAATCTCAGCCAAAATCGGAAACCCAGACGACCTCAGCGGCGTCTTTGAAAGCTCAAGCTCCTTTAAAGCCTTCAACTTGGTAAAAGGCAAACCCATAAGACCGACAGAGGAAACCTTAACTTGCAAACACTGAAGCTCCACCAAATCCCTAACCTCAGGTGGAAACAAATTGACCTCGTTAGCGAAAAACTTAAGCGTTTTCAACCTCCTGCCGAAATTCCCAAGCGATTTCGGCATCAAATTGAACACATTCCTATACACATACAACCCCTCAGCTGCATCATTATTATCGAGGAGAGAGAGAGAAAGCTCCAAATTTTTGCCTGAAACATCAACAATAGAGTCAATGTCCTCGGCGCCGGGATTTTTCGGCGGTGGTACAGTTCGATTAGACTCTTTAGCTTCGCTATCTTGAGGTTCGTTAATGGAAGGATTTTGGTCTTGCATTGTGGAGGAAAACGACTATATCAATGGAAGAGGAGAGAGAAAGAAATTGGAAAAAGAGATCAGGCTGCCATGAAAGCAGATTTTGGGGAAGGAAGACGGAAGTTAAAACCCTAGAAGGTGAGAGAAGATTTTTTTTTTTTTTTTGAGAGGAGAAGTTGAGAGAAGATGGTGGTTTCGGCATTGTACTTTTTTTTTTGGCAGAATTTTAAAATAAGTTGAAAAAAGCAGTGTGAAAGTTGCGGAATTGAGTCCATTGATGCTAATTTGGATAAAATCCAAAATCTAATCCAATCCAATCTGAATTAATAATTCGGATCGGATTCGAACTGTGTTCGGATTGGATTTGGATCGACATTTCTTGAAAATTTGGATTTTCGGCTCGGATTGGATTGAGGGTAATCGGATCCAAAAATCCAATATAACCAAATAGTAATATGCCTTGTATTATGTATCTGGATTGGGCTTAAATTCTTATTTTTTTTTATAAAAAAACCTACTCCATATATACATAGCACTTCAACTCTTCCCCTAAACACTAAGTACACTTAATTCCTCATTTACTAAATCTACTAAGTTGTTGTTGTGCTTAATTCATTTCATCGAAAAACTAGAGTTTTAAAAAAAATCGGATTTTCGGATCGGATCCAATTTAGAGTATGAACATTCGGATTGGATTGGATCAGATTCAAACCCTAATTGGTTTGGATTCGGATTGAAAAATTGAAATCCAAATTTTTATTCGGATCGGATCGGATTGGATTAGGCCCTAATCCAAACCGCACACCGAACTTTCACCCCTAATTGATGCTACGTCAAACAAAGGAAAACGTGAATTTTAGGGGCTTTTCCACATCACCGTCGATTTTCAGTTTTTGGGTTATGAACATATAAGTTATAATATAAGGAGAATAATAATTTTAAAATTCGTTATACTTATATCAAACATTTCAATTTTGAAAAATAACAACTGAAAACTGGAAATTATGGGCTCGTTCGTTATTGTTTTCTATTTTCAGTTTTCAGTTTTTTTGAAAATCAGAAACAAAAATATGGAAAACCAAAAAAAGTAGTTTCCAGTTTGTAGTTGTCAGTTTTCAAAATTGACATGTTTAGTATAAGTATGACTAATATTAAGTTTACTATCCCCCTTATATCATATGACTTGTATATTCGTAAAACCAAAAACTGGAAACTTACGGTAATGCTGAACGGGCCCTACGTTTTTTTGGTTTTTGTATTTTTGTTTTTAGTTTTCAAAGCTTAAGTTTAGAACGTCTAGTCATCCCCAAACAGTCGGCCAAACTAGGGTTACAAACCGCCCATTGGGAACTTTGTTGACGGTTTTGGCTGCTAAGAGTCCAGAGCAACATGAGGAGATGTTGCCCCATCCTCAGCTTGCATATAATAGGGTACCACACAAGACCACTGGTTTGTGTCCCTTTGAGGTTATTTATGGAATCAATCCATGCGCTCCCCTTGATTTAGCTCCTATTCCAATTTGAGACAAGTTTAGCAAAGAAGTTAAAGAGCGAGCTAAGGAGATCAAGAAGGTTTATGAGTTTATGAGAGAAAGGATTCTTAAAACTAATGAGAAGCTCAAGCAACGAATCAATAAGAAGAAGAAGGATGTTCAATTTACTTCAGGAGATTATGTGTGGATTCATCTTATGAGGGAGTATTTTCCTTTGAAAAGACATTCCAAACTGAGTCCTGGAACCAATGATCCATTCAAGGTGCTTGACAAAATCAACCCTATGCATACAAGATTGAGCTTCCAAGTGAGTATGGAGTATTCGCTACTTTTAATGTTCCATATTTAAGTCCATTTTATGAAGATGAAGGTGATATTCCAAGTTTCAAGTTAAACTTTATCAAAAAGGGAGGATGTTGGAGATGGAGTTGTAGCATCCACCTTACTCTTGTCCAAAGATTTGAAGCTCATTCATTTGGTTGGTGAATGCATCCTAGCTATGAAATTTGTTGTTTTGGATGATCCTCTAGTGGAGGTGTTTAATTCAATTCATTAAGTTCTTAGTCTTTTGATTGTTAATCCATTAAGATCGAGTTTTTAGAGTTGTTGTGTCATTTGATTTGTCTTTGTGTTTGTTTGCTTCCATGTTGTGTGCTTAATGTTTATTTTGAGTTGTATTTCTTTTCATAGTTAGTGATTGTTATGAGTCTTGTAATCCGTTAAAGATCGTCTATTTTAGTCTAAGATCTAATGGTTTAAGCCACTAAATAAACTGGAGCATAAGGAAGCAGCGTCCAAATGACGTGAGAATAGGGAGCTTGTTACTCCTCAATCACTCGTCCAAGATGTAACTAACTTCCCTACAAATGAGGTGTGCAAGTGGAGAGTCCTACTAGCTTGAGTAAGCATCAACTAAGCACGTACAAAGATGGATTGATGTGCCAATTTCATAGGAAGGGTTCTAGGGTTTGTTAGTGAATGTAGACGTTGCAAGTCAGTCGCCGTTTTAGTTAGCAGTTTCCCCATGTTTTGGCACGTCCTTGATCATGTTTGATCATGTAGTGGCTAAGTATTTTCATTATTTATTTTGTCTAAATATCAAAAAAGTACGTTTTAAAGGTTATAAACACCGAAAGCATTGCAATGAAAAGAACACGACTTCTATAACTTAACAAAATCGAGTTTATCTCTTTTCGTTTCACTTTTGATCTCTTGGATTATAAACTAGTGAATTCTCCTATGCTAGATTAGTTATGGCTGAACTAATTCGTGTTCTTAGGATCCTTAAAGTTTACAAGGTGGTGTGTATTATCCTTGTTAATCTTAGAGGCAGCCATAACCGTGAGTTTTGTGGAATCATTGCTCTGCGTTATTCATCTATTCTAACTTAAACCTTGTATAATTCAAGTGTTACTCCAATTATACAATAAAAAAACCCTGCATTTCAACTTCCTTTCTACTTTATTGTGAATAACGACACTTAGAGCTAAAGGATGCAAACTAATCCTCTTTGAACCCACCAGGACCGAATACACATTAGTATCCCCTTCATGAATCACCGTTCTGATACAGATGCGACAAGGCAACTAGAAGTATTGAAAATTAGATGATTTTTTCAATTATTGGATTTGGAACATCTTACAATTCTAGGTTGCTCTAAAGCACGATTTTGTCACTTATTTTACATGGCATGTTCCTTATAGCATATTGAAGCTGCTATCCAGGAGAAGCGTGATGATGCATGGTTAGCCGTGTGTGTTTAGCCCATTCCCTTGTTTAGGGCCATATGTGTCTTTTAATTCTTTGTATGCTTTAGTGTGTTAAAATTATGCTTGTAATAAGGCTAAGAGTTAGTAATTCTTAACCAAATGATTAGCCTGGTAATTGGTGTGAGTTTAGCTGAAAAAGAGCCTAAAAAACAACTTATTAATGGTGCATTTATGGACCATGACAAGAGGAGTGAAAGGGGCAGTGTAATACCCCGTAATCTTGGAGTTAATTCTTTATAATTAAGAAAATATAAAGAATATAATTGAAAGGTATTTTAGTATTATTTACAAAAAAATAATAATAGAATAATAATAATACCGTTAAGTACGTTTACAACTCTAATGTAATTCTATTATAGTCCGGTTTAGTTTAATTTCGGAATTTAAAAGATTAAATCGAGTCCTACTAATCTAGATATGCCACACTATAAATAAAGAGAATATAAAAAAACCCTAACACACTCTCTCTCCTCCCTCAGCCGTTTCTCTCTCTATTCTTTCTCTCCCAGTCGTCATCCCTTCTCTCTCAAACTCCCTCTCTCAGATTTCCTCTCTCCCTCCCTCTCTCTCACCATTCTTTCACCTGAGTCTCATTGAGGTTGTGTGAGCGTTGTGTCGAAGCATCGGTGCGAGCGAGGAGTTCGATAGTCGTGTTCGAGTACTGCGACAAGGTCACGTTCGAAGGTCAGTTCGAGGGGATTGGGCGAGGCTGGTTGTGCGAGGCTGGTGCGAGTGTGGTGTGTGTGTGCTGTTGTGCGAATTCGGTTGGTGTAACAAGGCTGTTGTGCGAATTCGGTTTGTGCGAGTGATTTCTGACGAGGGCTTGTGCAACGAGCGTCGAGTCGACGCTGCTGGGGTGCTGTACGACGAGCGAGCGACGAGTCTTCGAAGGTTATGGTGCGTGCGAGCATTGTGTGCCTGCAAGCCATGCGAAGTGTGGTGGTGCGAAGCAAGGGGCGAGGCTCGAGGGTTTTACGCCGCTGTCGGAATTCCGTTGTCGGTGTTTAACGCCGACGAGATTAATGGGTCCTAATTTCATAAGCAGAACGTTTGGTTAATACAGCGAAAATTCTCCGTTACAAGGTACGTACGCGTACCAGTTTAGTTGCAAGTACTAGTATCATGATTAGGTTGTGATTTATCTATCGGAACCTAGAATCATGATAGGGAACGTTTTGATTGTTGAGATTGTTTGGTAACATGTTTATGATTGGAAATCGATATGTGGCATTGAAATGCGTGATTCTATCGTATTATGAATATGAGCATTGTATTCGTATTAATCTGATCAATGGTGTAACAAGAGTGTTACAAGAGAAAAGATTTGAGTACCGTAACTAAGAGAACCGGTTAAATGATTCTATGTTATTGTGATATGAATGGACAGTATTAAAAATGAACTATGGCAATAAACTTGTAGTTGGACTCCCTACAAGTGATGAACAATGGGGGAGTGTGGGACTTGTTCTACACTCCTACGCAGGCCTGCTGTGATGACAATAGTGTCCTTATAAATTCTGATAACTCAAGTAGGCGGAAGGTTCTGTATGATCTTGGGGGTATGCATACTAAGGTGATGGGTGTGAGACGGAACGAAACCGTATTTGCATTTCGTCTATTAGACCAAGTTGTCTATTAAGGATTAAGTAGCCCGTATGATTCTAGTAAGATGACGGTGTCCGTTCGCTGCCAGCTAAATAAAGAGTAAAGGATGTAACGTTATCGTAGTATCATGTTTAGGATTGTTCATTATTGCTTTGCTTGTGTTTATATGCATTCAATGGTTTATTATGTACTCAGCATAGCTAATTGTGTGTTATTATGTGTTTGTTGACCTGTGATGAATCATTGATGCGAGAATGGGGAGCAGACTAGGTGTACTGGTGCTGCTGTATGATACCGAGCATACGGGGGATAGTCATTAGTCTTTGAACTTTAAAGCATTTTAATTAAGTACTATAAGATTATTATGATTTACTTAATTGGTTTAGAGTTTGAATAAAAGGGGTCGTTGATGATTCTCGAGTTGTAGTTACATTTTTATTTTCGCTGCATTTCAGTTTTCGAGACAATGATTTGAGTTAACATTCTTTCTTATTAAGCCTTGCGTTTCATCGCGGCGGTAACACTCCCAAAGTCGATGCGACGTAGTCATAGACGTGTATGGATTTTGGGGTGTTACAAAACTGGATTCAGAGCCAGAAGCTCCTATTTTCAAAGACGTTTTAGAAGGATTTTAAAATGGATAGTATGGGATAGGAGCATATAGATTATGTTATGTGCATTAAATCATAGGAATCATTTCAATGGTGATTTCGTTTCGTGCCTTGAATTCGTATGTGTTGTTGATTGCTCAATTGAAGTTGTGAAAGATTCTTGAAATCTTCAAATATGACTAGATTAAGAGGATGTACAAGGATTGATGTTGAACTAAAACCTTATTCTGCGACAAAACTATTTACTTGATTGAAACGATCGTTTTATTTCTTAAATACCTATATATATAATATATGTTTTAAAACCTTTAATGATACTTTTATGTTATTCTCTATTATTGGTTGTGACGTCTTATGTGAGATGTTTGTGTTCCAAGTCTATAGAGACTTAATATTTGTTCGCAACAACTTGTTATATGTGCAATGTATAATGGTTAAATAAGTAAATGATGATGTGTGTGTCACTGAGATAGCTATTATGTTATTTTCAGCGTAGAATGGTTCGGTCGGGAGGCGCACCTGAAACCTCTCTGAACATCGAGCAATCGATACGTGACCTGGTGCAAATCACAGCCAACCTAGCCCAAGGTCACAACCGTGATGGGGATTTGTCTGAGAAAGTTTTCCGTAGGAACCCCCCGATACTGAATGGGAAAGGGGGACCCGAGTAATTAGAGAATTGGATTGGGGAATTCGATAAATTTTTCTTCACCCTATCCTGCCCTGATGAGAAAATTGTGCCCTTAGCTAGCTACTACCTACAAGGAGATGCCCATTTCTGGTGGACCCAAGCTAAGGACAACTCCTAAATCAGCCTGGTTTTGGGTGGAAAACCTTCAAAAAGGCCTTAAGGGACAAATATTACCCTCCATACCTTAAAAAGCAGAAAGCCCAGGATTTTATGATGTTAGAGCAAGGGACCATGTCTGTGAAGGAGTACTACCGAAAGTTCATTGAGCTGATGAGATTTACCCCGAAAATTACCCCTACTAAGGAAGCTAAAGCCTCACGTTTCGAATTAGGACTTACCCTTGACCTACAAGGAAGACTGGGGGGAGATACATTCACCTCTTTAGATCACGTGTTTGGCAAAGTTGTTCATCTTTATGCCATAAGAAAGCGAGAGGACGGGGGTAAGCAGGGTGAGAAACAGAAAGATAATCCAAACCCGAGGTCTAGAAGTTTGAAAAGAAGCATAATGGGAACCAAAACCACCAAAACCCTCAAAGGAATTTCGGTAAGGGACCCAATAACAACAACTCTACTCCTAACAACAATAACCGCAATAATAACACCAGCAACCACAGACCTGAGCGTGTATATAGGTGTACAAAGTGCCCTAACAACCATCCTGGGAGAGACTGTGAGGGTAACAAGGTAGAATGTCGAGAATGCGGGAAATTGGGACATAAAGCATATGAGTGTTACTCGAAGAATAAAGCTAACCCCGATGACCAAAAGAATGGAATGAAAATAGAAACGGGAATGGAAATGAGGGAAGTACATATAATGGGAACTCTAATTACTCCAATCCTTCAACCAACACCAACAATCAGACATCTAATGGGAACCATGCAACCAATTCCCAGATAATAAGGGCAAGGGGAAGCTGTCACTAGGGGAAAAAAAGGAAGGGATGCGCATTCTTCATTACGCAGCCCTTTATGGGCTTTTTTTTTAAATGATTTTAATTTAAAAGAAATGGCAAGGCTTTAGGGTTTGTTATTAGAGATTGGTATGTCTCCTCTCTCCTCATTTCACGCCTCTCTCCTCTCTCCTCTCTATCCTCTCATCTTCTTCCGTCAACCCCCACACTGTTTTCACACACCACCAACAACACCACACCATCGACATTGAATCATCAACAAACGCAGCGAAATCAT
This sequence comes from Beta vulgaris subsp. vulgaris, assembly GCF_026745355.1. Classification (NCBI taxonomy): domain Eukaryota; kingdom Viridiplantae; phylum Streptophyta; class Magnoliopsida; order Caryophyllales; family Amaranthaceae; genus Beta; species Beta vulgaris. The sequence goes on from NC_079204.1 coordinate 34,829,826, forward strand.
TCACGAAGCCATCATTCCTTCCGCCGACACCGTCTTCGACATCCGCCACACCATGCTCAAGAAAGCCGACATTGACATGTTTGTGCTTTATCTGCGTTCCTTAACCATGGTATATCTTTCTCTTCAAGAGGTTTTTTGTTACCCTTCTTCATCAACGAGTTCACCCACCAGAATGTCAACTTACTCAAGTATCCAGCTTCACTGAAAGGAGTAGTACTTCTGTCATCTGCCTCCTCACTCTCATCTTTCGAAGGGCGAGAAAACCCATCTTCGCTACCATCAAAACTAGATTATGCATATTTGCACTCTTGGAGAGTTGAAAACAGTGATAAAACACTTACGGGAAACACTTGATTGTAATTTTTTTTCATTTTTTTAGTTTTCATTTCGGGGGTTTTTAGTAATGGTAGTAGTAGTAATGGTGGTACTTCTGTTTTATTCCAGGTTTTGCTATGAGTTTTTATCGTCTTCTTTTAGTTTCATTTGTAATTTGAGATTCATGTTTAAATTTATTTCGTCATTTCATTGTAATTTGACTCAAAACTTTTTTCGTTTCGTTTGTAATTCTAGATTTATTTCAGTGTTCTGCATATACATCTGAAAATTAGGAGGGCGATTGAAGTTTTGATTAGGTTGGAAATTTCTAGGATTTGTTTAGTGCCTGAATCTCTTAGTTGTTAGCTAGATAGTTATAATTTTATCAGTTTGGAATTAATTTTGTGTCAATTTGACATAAAAATGCACAACTTTTTTTTTAAATTTTTTTATGGGTCAAAAGGGCTGCGTTTTTGTGCCAAAAACGCAACACTTCCAATATTGAAGGGCTGCGTTTTTGGGCCCAAAAACGCAACCCTTCATTGTGAAGGGTTGCGGTTTAAAAATGCAACCCTTCACTAAATGGAAAGGGCTGCTGTCAAAATACGCAGCCCTAAGGGCCTTTTTAACCGCAACCCTTCCTTATTTTTCCACTAGTGTGTATATGATGATGACTAGCGAAGAAGAGGCTCGTAGGGATGTTGTCATGGGTACATTTTCTATCAACTCTACTCCTGTTAAAGTATCGTTCGATTCTGGAGCATCATCTTCATTTATTGCCCATTCAACTGTTAGAACTTTAGCATTGGTCGCTAGTATCATGATTAGGTTGTGATTTATTATATCGGAACCTAGAATCATGATAGGGAACATTTTGATTGTTGAGATTGTTTGGTAACATGTTTATGATTGGAAATCGATATGTGGCATTGAAATGCGTGATTCTATCGTATTATGAACATGAGCATTGTATTCGTATTAATCTGATTAATGGTGTAACAAGAGTGTTACAAGAGAAAAGATTTGAGTACCGTAACTAAGAGAACCGGTTAAATGATTCTATGTTATTGTGATATGAATGGACAGTATTAAAAATGAACTATGGCAATAAACTTGTAGTTGGACTCCCTACAAGTGATGAACAATGGGGGGAGTGTGGGACTTGTTCTACACTCCTACGCAGGCCTGCTGTGATGACAATAGTGTCCTTATAAATTCTGATAACTCAAGTAGGCGAAAGGTTCTGTATGATCTTGGGGGTATACATACTAAGGTGATGGGTGTGAGACGGAACGAAACCGTATTTGCATTTCGTCTATTAGACCAAGTTGTCTATTAAGGATTATGTAGCCCGTATGATCTAGTAAGATGACGGTGTCCGTTCGCTGCCAGCTAAATAAAGAGTAAAGGATGTAACGTTATCGTAGTATCATGTTTAGGATTGTTCATTATTGCTTTGTTTGTGTTTATATGCATTCAATGGTTTATTATGTACTCAGCATAGCTAATTGTGTGTTATTATGTGTTTGTTGACCTGTGATGAACCATTGTTGTTAGAATGGGGAGCAGACTAGGTGTACTGGTGCTGCTGCATGATACCGAGCATACGAGGGATAGTCATTAGTCACTAGTAGAATAAATGCTAAGTGCTGCGGTCAATAAGTGCCCTATTGCGGCGTTTTTGGCCACGCAACAATTAAGGGGGCAGCAATAGGTAATTATTATATTGCTGCGGTTTAAAACCGCAGCAATATTTGAACATATTGCTGTGGTTTCTAGAAAAAACCGCAGCAATATGTTGTATTTAATAATAAAAAAAATAAGAATATTGCTGCGGTTTCTTGAGAAAACCGTGTCAATAGGTTTTTTTTTTAATATTAAAATACAGGTATATTGCTGCGGTTTTTCCTCAAAACCGCAGCAATATACCAGGTCAGGTAAAAAAATTTTTTTTTTTCATTACTCAAGGGTAAATTTTTGGTAGTTATAATACACTTATACTATAAACATTTTTAAATCTAAGAAGTGTACAATAACAACACAAAATTAATTAATCTAAACTGCCATATATTTAACAAAAATAATAATTTTACAAACCCTAGTTACAAAATATATAAAAAATAAAAACAGATTAATAAGGAAAAAAATAGATATACAAAGATCTTGAACTAAAATACAAAATTAGATCTCGAACCAAAATATAAAATTAGATCTCGAACCGAAATACAAAATTAGATCTTGAACGAAAATACAGAGAATTAACAAAGAAAAAATAAAATAAAGAAGAAACCGAAAATATCACTGGATCTTGAATGACGGAGAAATCACGAGAGGAATGACTCGAACGACGGACCGGTGGTGGAGACGAACGCTGGCGGTGGAGAGATGAACGCTGGCGGTGGAGAGACGAACGACGACGAACGATCTGGTGCGGACTAACGACGCCGGCGATAGACTCGAGACGAACGACGGAGAAATCGTAACTTATGGAGGGTTTTGGACGTCGGTTTTTCCGGCAAACTAAGTGAAAACGAGAGGAAAGAGAGAAGGAAAACGAGAGGCGTGATACTGCTGGGCGAAAACGAGGAGGAAAAAGAGAGAGGAAGAGAGAGGAAGCGAGAGGAGAGAGAGGAAGCGAGAGGAGAGAGAGGAAGAGAGAAGATGGAGAGGCGTTATACTAGAAGAGGAGAAAGAGAAGATGCTGGGCAAGAGGAGAGAGTGGAGAGGCGTGATATTAGGTAGGACTTAGGAGGAAGAGTGAAACCCTAACTTAATAAAAAAATCCTACATGAATATTTTATAATTAATTTTAGACGCCTATTGCTGCGGTTTTTTGTAAGAACCGCAGTAATAGGTTCAAATAATATTTTTTTATATTATTTTAATATATTGCTGCTGTTTTGTTCAGAAACCGCAGCAATATGTTTGGTCAAATAGTCAAAAAAAATTTAAAATTTTTCGCTTAAACCATATTGCTGCGGTTTTCGGTCGAAACCGCAGCAATATGGTTATTTTATATTTATATTTTTCTTTTTACGTGATATATTGCTGCGTATGTGTAAAACCGCAGCAATATCACCGCAGCAATTAGCAATTATTCTACTAGTGATAAGATTATTATGATTTACTTAATTGGTTTGGGGTTTGAATAAAAGGGGTCGTTGATGATTCCCGAGTTGTAGTTACATTTTTATTTCCGCTGCATTTCAGTTATCGAGACAATGATTTGAGTTAACATTCTTTCTTATTAAGCCTTGCGTTTCATCGCGGCGGTAACACTCCCAAAATCGATACGACGTAGTCGTAGACGTGTATGGATTTTGGGGGTGTTACATGCAGTCTTTTGTGATTTCTAACCGTTACATTATGGATATTTTTAGTAAGCGTAGTTAGTGTCTTTTTGCTTTCCTAAAATCCCGAAACATTGAGTTAGTTCTTGTATGTTGGTTATATCCATTATTTCGAGTGATCTTGATGTCATTGTGAGTGTTCTTGTTCTCTTAAGTTAAAAATTATCATCTTATGATTTGGAGGGTGTTTTTAGACTTACATCATCTGGTGTCAGAGATTTGGTGAAGACATTTGGAGAAAATTCGCATTTTGGTGGAGAAACAAAACTACTGGAATTCGATCAGTTCTTTCAGTCGACTTTGGATGGCGATATCTCAGCCCTCAGGATTGAGTCCAAATTATGCGATTATTTCTTTAAATTTGGGTTTTTTTTTGTGTAAAATAATCATATTTTTGTGAAATTTTCTACTATTAAAGTAGACAGGTTTTCTGCAGCACCGCTAAAATGGAGAAAATCCAGCACACAGATTTTCAAATGAAGATTTTTTCTTCATCCGGTAAGCTTCTATGGAGTTTCTTTTTTTAAAAAATGTTTAAATTTTTCTAAATTTCAGATTATGTAAGCCTTTGAGAGGCTCAAGGCCTTTTTCATTTTCATACACTTGCTTAAGGCCTTTTTTTTTTTGCCGCAGTAGAATGTTTAGAGCTTCCTTACCAAGGTAATCCATTCACTTGGCGTAGATCAAGGGATAGTCCTAGTAATCTCTTTGAAAGGCTAGACAAAGGAGTGGCGTCTCTTTCTTGGATAAATATGTTCCCGAATGCTAAGATAAAACACCATCCTTTTACATCTTCTGACCATTGCCCAATTTCTATTCAATTGCAGATTCCTAGTTCTCTTAAATCACCCCCCTTTAAGTTTGATAAATTATGGAGTTCTCGAAAAGACTTTGAAGTTATAGTGCAGAAATCTTGGTCATCTCATTTTATAGGTTCTAAGATGTATTGTTTAGTTAAGAAATGTAAGCTTCTTAAATCTCAAGCCAAGAAGTGGGTTAATACTCGATTTGGTAATATTAGTCGACAAGTTAAAATAGTTGAAGAGAAACTAAATCTAATACAAAATAAAATAGTAGAAGGGGATGGGTCATCACTACTTAGTAAGCAACAAGAGAGATTATTATGTAAACATAATAAGCTGTTGGATTTCCAACATGAGTATTGGAAGGTGAGGGCAAAATCTAACAATTTAAAGCTTGGCGATGCTAATACAAAATATTATCACGCGTGTGCCTCTATACGACGTAATCGGAATCTTATTACATCAATTCTGGACCCATCAAATAATGCCATATCACACTCGAAGAAGATAGAAGAATGTTTTACTTCTGCTTTTAAAAAAAGATTTCAGGCTAATCCAAATTGTTCTTTCAACTTAGAATTGGATTTTTCACTACTTAGCCGTATTATTTCAGACCAGGATAATATTACTCTATGTGCGGAAGTCACAAGGGAAGAAATCAACGAAGCATTATTTGATTTAGCACCAGATAAAGCTCCTGGCCCGGACGGGTTTACACCTTACTTTTTCCAAAGATATTGGTCCTTGGTAGGTAATTCGATAGTTAGAGCAATTAAAGCTTTTTTTCATTCGGGAAAGCTTCTCAAAGAGATAAATCATACCTTTATAACGTTAATCCCTAAAAATGATAATCCGTCAAATCCAAACCATTTTCGGCCAATTAGCCTTTGCTCTACTATATACAAAATTATCTCAAAAATTATGGCTAACAGATTGAAAGTGGTTTTGGGAAAAATCATTCACCCTTTACAGGGAGCCTTCGTCCCTGAAAGATTAATTCAAGATAATATTCTTATAGCTCATGAAGTTTTTCACTCTTTTAAAAATAAGATGGGCCGGGAAGGATGGCTAGCCATAAAACTTGATATGGAAAAAGCTTATGATAGGCTGGAATGGGATTTCATTTTTGAAACATTTCGAAAATTGGGTTTTTGCGAACAATGGATTTCTTGGCTAACACAATGTATAACAACTGTTTCTTTTTCAGTTCTTGTGAATGGTATTCCAGGGGAGATGTTCTCCCCTACTAGGGGAATACGGCAAGGAGACCCTTTATCTCCGTATATATTCATATTATGTGCTGAAATTCTTGCCCGTCTTTTGTTTCAAGCCAGCTCAGCTGAAGGGAGGTTAGTAGGGGTTACTTTGGGGCATTCTCGGGTAAATATTCCGTTCTTAACATTTGCTGACGATACAATGATTTTTGCAAAAGCTAGAACTGAGAGCTGTCAGGCTATAAAAGATATTCTAAATAAATATTGCTTAATGTCAGGTCAATTAGTTAATTTTCATAAATCAGCTTTTCAATGCACTTCTAATACTCCTCCAGCCCTTTTAATTGAATTTCAAACGATCCTCCAAATGGAGAATTCTCTATCTCTAGGAAGCTATTTAGGTTGTCTAATTATTTGTGAACGTGTTAAAAATTCAACGTTTAGCTTGATTCAAGAGAAAGTCACTAATCAACTCACGAAATGGAGGGCTAATTCACTTTCCCAAGCAGGTAGGTTAGTTTTAATTCAGTCTAATTTAGCCACTAAGGCTAATTTTCAAATGCAGAGTTTTTCTCTTCCCATCTATTCTTTCTTCCTTAGACAAATCGTATCGGAATTTTCTATGGAATAAGCCTTCTGACACTAAATCCCCTAATTTAATTGGGTGGGATAAAGTGTGTCAACCTAAAATTTCTGGTGGTTTGGGTGTCCGTAAAGCGCGTATTAATAATCAAGCTCTTCAAATGAAACTTCAATGGAAGATTATTAGAATGCCTGATAATTTATGGGTTAAGCTAGTTCGAAATAAATATTTAAAACAGGAGAACTTGTTTTCATATAAAGTAAAGGCTAATGTCTCGTGGCAATGGCGTAAATTGATGCATTTGCGTTCCCCTTTTAAGCAAGGGCTTAGATGGACCATAGGGAATGGTAGAGATATCTCTTTTTGGTTTGATAACTGGGCTTTTAACTACCCTATTTCATCTATTTATACGCCCGTGCAAGGCACGGAGACAATGGTGTTAAGTCACTTTCTTCTAGAGCATGGTCAGTGGAATCGCAATTTACTTGCTCAATTTGTCCCAGATTAAGTTGTGGAAATTATTTCTAAGATGTTTATCCCAGCTAATGATATGCCAGACAAGATGTTCTGGGCTTTAACTACTGATGGTGAGTATTCGGTTAAGTCTGGAGTGGCTCTTTTACAAGGTTATGGTCTCCAATCTCCACCTAAGGTTCTTTTTAGGTGGATTTGGCAGTCGGATATCCCTCCTAAAATTAAATTTTTTTTATGGAAAATTTGCCAGAATGGGCTACCTACAAAGAAACGATTAGAGTGTAGTCATGTGTTTTTACCGTTAGAATGTGCGTTTTGCAATTTTCATGCTGAGTCTGACCAGCATTTGTTCCTCGATTGTCCGTTTGGCCAAGATGTGAGGGATTCTCTTAGTCTCTTGGGGGTTACTATCTCTCTTCCCGATTTTGCCACGCACTACTCTTTTATAAGTTATGTTAGTATTCTAAATTTAGCTTGTACAAAGCAGCAAATTCAACATATAGCTATATACTGGTGGTTCATCTGGTATGCAAGGAATCAGCTTATTTTTAGACAAGAATCTAGTTCCCCTCGAGCACTGGGGGAAATGATTTTATCGTTTATTGGTAAGTGGAATAAGGTGGGTTTAGATTTGAGTGGTGGTTTGGTTAGCACAGGTCCCTCAGATCTTGGTCGGATTGCTAGGAGGAAGGATGTTGCTTGGGCTCGTCCCCCCTTCTTTTGCAAAACTTATTTTTGATGGCTCTGTTCTGGGGAGTGGTTCAGTGGCTTATGGGTTTGTTCTAAGAAATGAAGAAGGGAAGGTGCTCCTTAGTGGAGCCAGCTCTATTCCTTGCAATAGTTCAATTCTCGTTGCTGAAGCTTGGGGTTTGAGAGAAGGTATCAGGGGGGCCCTATTCTTGGGTATTAAAAATATTCATATAGAAGGGGATAATCTTTCGGTTATTCAAGCTATAAAAAGGATTTGGAAAATTCCTTGGTCCATTTTTAATTTAATTCACGATGCTATTATTGATCTGAGTAAGTTTGAGGATGTGGCTATATATTCATCATGTTTTTAGGGAGGCAAATTGTGCTGCTGACTGGATGGCCCATAAAGGGCATTCTACCCCCTCCCTCAAATACTATTTTACGACTTCGGATTCTTCTTTTTCCTCGATCATCCGTAAGGATGCTTTAGGGTGGCCCGTCTCTTGGGTTCCTCCCTAGTTTTCTTTCTGGCAAAAAAAAAAAAAAAAAATACGTACACTTGCTTAAAGTTTCGAGCAGACTATCTATGTACTAGCAATAACCAAGTAAAAATAGTGGAAAACATGGCTAATGGGGATATTGCTAAGACTTTAAAAGTAATAACTCAAAAGTTAGAGAATTTAGAGAAAATAAAAGAGAAAAGTGAGGAGGAGAAAAAAAAACAAGACAAGACAAAAGATGGGATGCTATAGCCAAAATGGCTTTGCAAGTAACTAGAAAATCGAATTTTCCAATAAGTGCCGAGACCCCAATCCATAGGTTGTCTGAAATATTCGATCTACTTTACATGAGACAAAACATATATTACATTACATTACAAATATTTGTCAGCAACTAGTTCTCGACGCTTCCCCTCAAGCAAATATCACATTACATTTCACATATATTTCTAATTTTGTTGAGCATGCTATGGAAGATAATTTTGTTGTTAATAAAGAAACAACTCATACGAAGGAGATTAAGGAAAAAATTTTAGCTTATTCCTTCCTTGAAGGACGATGAAACTTTTTGATACAATTTTCGAACCCCCACCAGCTTGGTTAAATCACACTTTTGGAGTTGATGAGAGTAATGATCATGACCATGATCATCAGGTCAAGGTTCAAAATGATGTTCCAAGAACTTCTATTGACATGTTTTTGAGTTCCATTTTGCAACATACACTATTTGATAAGGTTTCTCATTTCTTTTGATTAGTTTATGCATTTGATAATATACTAAATTCATGGTCGAATTTTTTTTCAGAGAAAGAGAGAATGATACAGATGCGACATGGAGACTGAAAATATTAAAATTAGATGATCTTTTCAGTTATTGGATTTGGATTATCTTACAATTCAAGGTTACTCTAATTAAAGCCCAAGTTTGTCACTTATCTTACATGGGATGTTCCGTAGAGCCTATTCAAGTTGCTGTCAAGGAGAATCGTGATGATGCATGGTTAGGCAAGTGTGTTTATAGCCCATTGGCTGTTTCGGGCCATATATGTCTTTTAATTATTTTATGCTTTAGTGTGTTTAAATTTTGTTTGTAATAAAGCTAAGAGTTAGTAACTCTTTCCTAATGATTATGTAACTCCCCGACCACTAATTCACTATTTAAGACTACCTAATTAGCAATGGAAAACCTACTTAGTCGAGGCATTACCGCCGCACCATCGGTTGAGAAGGTGCAAGTCTACAATCATAAGCCATATTTAAACATGGTGGGACAAAGTAGCAATAATTTACACATCTTATATTATATTAAAGTAGAAAACGTTAGCGTTACCTGATATAACAACAATAATTTATATTAAAGTATGTGGTCTTACATTCCAGTTAAGTTAACATTGCAAGTTACTATTACTAGATGATTTAATAAGGTGGTAATCATTGCCACTACGCAGTACCATCCTCCTCAGCAGTACCTAAAACATAAATACAAAACGTTATGAGCCGAGGCTAAGTAACAAGCTACTCTAGCAACATAAATTCATTTTAATTCGTTTTATTTGCAAATAGAGGCAAAGAATATTTCAAACATTTACGAAAACAATATATATATATTTAATATCACCTCTATCAATCACTGATCCTTTTTACACATTTTTACTCTGGTTGCTGTAAAATCTGTCAACTTTGGGACGTCTCCCAGCCATGTGTGTGCACCACTGTGCAAGGGCCTGTGCCCCGGACGTTGCTCTACACTAATAAAGGGCCATTGCCATGGTAATAAATGATGGGCCAGTGCCCTAATAAACAGCTTGGTTCGTGCACGACTGTTAATATTCATAGGTAATAATCATCAGTCATTCATCTCATCTCTACCTCAATAATTAAGGCCGTAGCAAAACTATTTCATATCATATCATCTTTTCATAAACAATAGCTCATGATAGTCCATCCAGTTCATAAAAACTCATAAAAATTACTTACAAATAAATCATAGTAATCATCCTGCAACTCAAGAATAATTATTTTGATAAACTTTTACTAATCAGATTATTCTTGTATTTCATAAAGATATCTAAAGGGAATTGCGGGTACTAGCAGTAGATGTTACCTTGATTGCAGAATAGTAATAATCTTCTCCTTATGTCCTTTATATTGTCCTTACTAAGCTCCGAGGAACGAGTTCTTTTAATTTCAATACGAGTGTTTTATAAGTTAGTAATTTAAATAGAAAACATTAGTGTTAGTGCTCTTTAAGAACGATTCTTATTTTATAAGTTATGTAGTCGTAACTTATTTAACGTTCTCGTGACTAAGGGTTATATATATATATATATATATATATATATATATATATATATATATATATATATATATATATATATATATATTCTTGACATAATAATTCACAGGAATCTTTTATATACTTGTTCATAAACATAATTTGAAATCAGATAAGAAGTATTATTTATCCTTTAGTCATATTATTATATTATAAGCTTATAAATTAATAGTTGCACTCATATAAGTGAGTTACTTATTAAAATTATAAGTGACTATTTTAGGACATCACCTACTACAAACATACCTTACCAAATTACCCCTAATATATTATGATACTTATGAACTAAATATAAAGTCATTTTTCAAACTAAAATTTTACTAGTATTCAATTATAAAATTCAGATTATAAGAACTAGAAGATAATTAGTTTAATATAACATTTTTAACTAATTCTCATTAGTAACCCAACTAGTTAGAGGTTTAAGCTAAACCAAGTGATTTAATTAAATCTAACAAAACAGTCCACTTAAGCCAATATATCAAAACAAAAAGATTAACTTTGGTGACTTAACTAAGTAAACCATATTATAAGCCCAAAATTATGTTTAACTTAATAAATTATAATAACATAGTTTAACAAAGTACTAAATCAACTTCAATTTAACTTCATTAGCCTAACATTTATTAAATAACTTAACTAACACTATAAAAAGTCAGATTTGATTGAATTGGTATAACTAAACAAATTTGGGCCTAATCTAGCAGTTTACAATAGTGAACTTGGGCTAACTTTAAAGTCAAAGTTCTGAATTTAACCTCTACCTCTGCTACATAGAGTAGGGATGACACAGCAGGGACTGGGAGGAGCTCCGGCAACTGTTGCGTCCGGTTGACTTGTAGGCGGCAACACGGGAGGTCGGCGGCGTTCGTCGGTGCAACACGCACGTCCAAGCCATGACAACAGCAGCGAGCAACGAACGAAAACAGAGGAGTGAACGAAGAAAAGAGGAGAGAGAGCAGCGACAACGGGCTGCAGGTGTGGCGTGGGTCGCCGGCGAGGGACTGGCGTGATTTCGTCGGTCAGAGGGTGGTGGCACACAGAAAGTGGTGCACGCAGTGGTGGTGGCTCGGTGGTGCCGAGAAGAGGAGTGAGAGAAGAAGAAATTTTATGATGTTTATGGTTTGAATTTCTGATTTCAAAGTTTAGTTCTTCTGTGTATATATAAACAGATTTTTGGAGACAAAAATGAAGGTGGTAGATGATGAATGGTGGTTCATCATAGGGGAGATTAGAGTAGGGAACAAGGAGAGGAGTAGGGGGAGGTGGTGATCGGTTGACTGTGGGTTTTTAGGGGAGGTTCCTTCCTATTTTCTTTCTTATTTTCTTTGGAGCTTTCAGGGCTCAAATTTTGATTTGAGTTTCTTTTACTTGTTTGGGCTCATAGAATAGGGCATTGGGCCATCAGAATTGTGTTATTAACATTTAGTCTTATACGCAAATTTCTTGGAAGGTTGACTACAAGACTTTAGTAATTTAATTTATACACTTCATTGACCATAAATTATTAAGCAAAGTACTTAACATTATCTTAGTGATTTTTAGTTACTAAATTTGGATTACTTTTAGTTTAATAACTAAGATTAGTTATTAATTAAATAATATTAAAACTTGAGGATATTACATCCTTCCCCTCTTAGAAAAAGTTTCATCATCGAAACTGGAGCTCAGTTAGAACCTATATCATTGATAACATATACATTCATATAAAAAAATTCAATCCGTATGTTATATGAGTAATAAGCACTGTCACAAATCATTTCATCAAATAGTCATTCAGATCATGCAGTATCATATAACTTTCAATTAAAGCATTCATTACATAACGATCATATCATCCTACGAGAAAAGGTGGGGGTATTTCACTCTCATTTGTTCTTCTACTTCCTAAGTAGCCTTAGAGGTCAAGTGGTTAGCCCATAGAACTTTCACCATTTGGATCACCTTTCTTCTCAATTGCTTTTCCCTACGATCAAGTATTTCAATTGGTTCCTCCTCATAGGTCAAGTCATTTTGTAGATGTAAAGGCTCATGTCTAATTATGTGACTTGGACATGGGACATATTTCCGCAACATCAACACATGAAATACGTTATGGACCTTGTCCAGGTTAGTCAGTAATGCTAACTGGTATGCTACCTCATTAACCCTTCCTAAGATCTCATATGGTCCAATATACCTTGGACTTAGCTTCCTTGATTGGCCTAATCTCATGATTCCTTTTGTGGGTGATATTTTCAAGAATACGTAATCTCCTATCATAAACTCCAATGGTCTTCTCCATTGATCTGCATAACTCTTTTGTCTACTCTGAGCTGCTTACATTCTTGATTGTATCAATCGGATATTATCCGTGGTTTCCTGAATCAATTCTGGGCCTATGACACTTGCCTCATCAATATCACTCCAGCACAAAAGTGTGCGACATTTCCTTCCATAAAGTGCTTCATAGGGAGCCATCCCAATGGTGGCTTGATAACTGTTATTGTACGAAAACTCCACCATAGGTAAGAATTTCTCCCAAGTTCCTTGAAAATCCAAGACACAAGCTCTAAGCATATCCTCCACAATTTGATCTGTCCTTTCTGTCTGTCCGTCTGTTGTCGGATGAAAAGCAGTACTAAAGTTAGGCCTTGTTCCAAGAGCTTTATGTAACTCTTTCTAGAATTTTGCTTGAAATCTTGAATTACGATAAAAAACAATCGAGCTAGGCACTCCATGTAAGCGTACTATCATGTTCATATATAATTCAGCCAATCGATCCAAACTCCAATTACTCTTTACTGCCAGGAAATGTCCGACTTCGTCAATCGATCCACAATAACCCAAATGACATTCATTCCCTTGGTTGACATAGGCAAACCTAAGATGAAATCCATCGATATGGAATCTCATTTACACTCTGGCGCATCCAAAGGCTGCAACAAACTAGCTGGCCTTTGGTGCTTTATTTTAATCCTCTGACATGCCAAGCATTTAGTTAAAAAGTCTGCTACTTCCTGTTTCATATTGCTCCACCAGTACACCTGCCTCATATCTTTGTACAACTTATTTCATCCAGGGTGAATCGAATATGGTGCATTGTCAGACTCAATCATAATTCTTTTTTTCAAATTTTCATCATTCGGAACACATAATCTTCCTTGAAATCTCAAAGCTCCATCTTCCTGGATCACAAAACTAGGTGATTTCCCATTCTTCACATTAACCTTCATTCGTTCTAATTGTGAATCCTTTTCCCGAGCTCCCTTTATTTCTTCAATTAAGCATGGCCTTACCTCCATTGCATTCAAACAAACACCCTTTTTCTTTTGAATGAGTTCTACCTCCATCTCCATCAAATCATCATGAATGGCTCGAGGAATAGGCAGGATTGTTTTCAGGTGAGCTTTACGACTCAGGGCATCAACAACTACATTAGCTTTTCCAGGACGGTATTGGATATTAAGATGATAGTCCTTCAGGAGTTCTAACCACGTACGTTGCCTCATGTTGAGCTCTTTTTGGGTGAAGATGTATTTTAGACTTTTGCGGTCAGTGAAGATTTGACACGAGGCTCCATACAAATAATGTCTCCAAATTTGGAGGGCAACGACAACAACAACAAGTTCAAGGCCATGGGTGGGATAATTTTGTTCATGTGTTTTGAGTTGGCGGGAGGCATAGGCTATCAATTTCCCATTTTGCATTAAGACACAACCTAACCCATGTTTAGAGGCATCATTATAGATAACAAATCCCTCGATTCCAGATGGAAGGGTAAGAACATGGGCTGTGGTGAGTCTTCTTTTAAGTTCTTGCAAGGCAGTCTCACACTCCTCAATCTACTTAAATTTGACATTTTTCCTCACAAGTTTGGTTATAGGCAAGGCAATTCTGGAGAAAACTTTCATAAATCTTCTGTAATAGCCAGCTAATCCCATAAAACTTCGAACTTCAGGAACATTAGTTGGTCTAGGCCACGCTACTATTGCTTTTATTTTCTCGGGATCCACAGACACATCTTCTTCGGAGACTATATGACCCAAAAATGATATCTCCTTAAGCCATAATTCACACTTTCACAGCTTAGCATATAACTGATTTTTCCTTAACATCTCCATTACTTTCCTCAAATTCTCCTTATGTTTCTCCATTTTCTTAGAGTATACCAAAATATCATCAATGAAAACAACTAAAAACTTGTCTAGGTATGGTTTGAAGACACGGTTCACTAAATCCATAAATACAGCTGGTGCATTGGTTAACCCAAAAGGCATAAAAACAAACTCATAATGACCATATCGGGTTCTAAAGACAGTTTTTGGAATATCCTCAGGCTTGATACGAAGTTGATGGTAACCAGACATCAAATCTATTTTTGAAAAGACTTTTGCACCACGAAGTTGATCAAACAAATCATCTATGCGGGGTAATGGGTACTTATTCTTAATCGTGATCTTGTTTAACTCCCGATAATCAATGCATAACCTCAAACTTCCATCCTTTTTCTTCACAAATAGAACTGGGGCTCCCCAAGGTGACACACTCGGCCGAATATATCCTTTTTCAAGTAACTCATCTTATTGTTTCTTCAATTCTTGTAACTCGGTTGGGGCCATCCTATAGGGTGCCTTGGAAATAGGGGCTGATTATGGGATTATCTCGATGCTAAAATCTAATTCCCTCTATGGTGGCATACCAGGTATCTCATCGGAAAACATATTTGGGTATTCACAAACCACATGTATATCAGCTATGGAAGGTTTAGGGGAATTTAAGTCTATGACACTACAAAGGTACCCAAAAATAGTCAAACTCAGGCATCTTTTGAGCTCTTAACCCATAAACAATTTGAATTTGAGGTTTTGTCACAAACTTTTGGTATGAAATTCTACGCCCATCAGGTGCTTTAAGGGTCACACTCTGCTTAACACAATTGATGTCAGCCTCATATCTAGTCAACCAATTCATCCCCAAAATCACATCAAACTCAAATAACTCAAATTCTACAAGGTCAACAAGAAACTCAAATTTCTCAAATACAATTGGACAATTTCTATACATGACTCTACATCTCACAGTTTCTCCAGTAGGCAGGGAAACATTTAGAGAGGGAAAGTCACATGATGGTTGCAATTTCAGGCTTTTGGCAAACAATGGGGAAACAAAGGAATGTGAAGCTCTAGAATCAAATAAAACATGGACATGCAAAGAATGGATAGAGAAGCTACCGATAATAACAGTGTCATCATTCTCAGCCTCATCTTGCCTCATGACATAAATTCTTCATGTTGGTGCTTGTCGTGGTGGATTTCGATATGCTCCGACATTGTTGTTGTTTCGGTTGCGGTCAGTGCCACCCAAAGTAGTCCCTCCTATGGCATTGGTGGTCCCTGGTGGCTTTGGATACTCTAGAATATAATGCTCAGGACTTCCGCACCGATAGCAAGTGCTTGTGCCAATATGACACTCATTTGCTAAATGACTCATTCTTCCACACTTGGTACACACTTGAGATCTGTTCGCAGTTGACCTATAGTTGATCTGGTGTCTGTTGCCTCCTTCTCCTCTGCACCCGGATTGATTGTTATCATTCCTCCTAAAGTTTTGGCTTCCTTGAATAACCCTGATTTGGGCTTTTTGCTCCTCCTGGATTATCACTACTTCCATCATTCCTGATACGGATCATGAGGCGCCAAGTGTTTCTAGAAGTGGTAAGGCGTTTAGTAACAAGATAGTGTTGGCCGCTGTTGGCAACACAATGCCTAACACAGTGCTAGCCACTGTCCAGGAAACTAAAGTGGAGTTCGACATGGGGGACTTAGGCGTATTGGAACTTGGATTGTCATTTGGACGAGGGCCAAGTTATTCTTGTGTTGCTTGGATTGGTATAGAGTAGTTGTGTGTCATATACTTACTCTAATAGTTTCCTTTTATGTTATTTTAGTAGGAGTCAGTTTGTTTAATATAAAGAAGAGTAGGAGTTAGTTAGGTCGGTTTGATTAGTGCATGGCTTGTACTATATAAGTATGTGTGTTTCATAATAATGGATAGATATACGTTGTTGATTATTGAACAAGAAATCTTTGAGAGTATTAATAAGAATACTTGAGAGAAAGTTTAGAGACTAGCTTGATTAGTGGATCAAAGTCGTTGCCTTTGTTCCAAACTTGAAGTCATTGCCCTCAAGATTCTATCCATCTTCACCTTCAAACACAATCCATAATCGTTTCTTTTAATCAAGAAAACTCAAAAACCATCTGGAACATTAAGTTACACATCAAGTGGTATCATAGCTTTGCCCAAGATCCCAGGGCGACGCTTGTTTTTACTGCCCGAATTCATCCCAAATTTACAGTAACTTTGGGGGCCTCGAACTCCCAGAATACTTCGAATTTTTTTGGACCTTTTTGATCCTAACATGGACTACATTTTGTCTAGTTTATTGTGTTAAAATTTCACAAACTTTCGAGGAGTTTTACTATAGTTTCGAGATCGTTTTTTGAAGGTGTGCAAGAATCGCTGGAATCAAGAACAACGATATTAAAACGAGAATTACTAGCGTTTGAGAACGAATTTGGCTACAAAACTTTAACTGGAATCTTACAACATACAATACTATATTATGTACAAATTTCACAAGTTTTGGTTGTGTTTTGAGGAAGTTACGAATTTTCTTGATTTGCGTAAGTTTCTTAAGACTTTCTTGAATATGGGGACTCCTATAACGCGAGAAGAGTTGCAGGAGATGATGGCGAACATGATGAGGGATTTCAATGCCAGTTTTACCTCCATGAATGAATCCATACAAACCACCAACCGAAGGGTTGAATCTTTGACTGGAAATTGGGAGGAACAAGGAGGATGAGGACGTCAAAATAGGGAGCCACCAATAAGAAGTCCTATGGAAAGTGATAGAGACTTCAAACTCATGGAGTTGAAGGGGTTTACTGGTGAAGGAGATGTTGAAGATCTCCAAGAATGGATTTGCCAATTTGAAAAGCTTATGGACTATAAAAGGTTCGATGAACATAAGGCTTTCAAAGTAGCACACTTGAAGATTACTAGATATGCTAGTATTTGGTTCGAAAGTTTGAGGAACAAAAGAATCAGGGATGGTGATCCTAGGATTGATACTTGGGACGAATTGAAGAGACAACTCAAGAAGAGATTCATCCCACGTGAATATCTTCAAGAACAATTCTTAAAGCTCAACCAAATTCAACAAAACTCCAAGAGTGTGGCTGAGTATACCAAGGAGTTTGAGAGGTTGTGTATATTGTGTGAGTTGGACAAGAAAGAAGAGATGAAGATTGGACGGTTCATCACTGGACTAAGGCCTTCCATAGCCAACAAGGTAGAAACATCTAACTACATTTTCTTAGATGATATACTTAGGTTGGCCGAGAGGTTTGAGAAATAAGAAAGGGAGGTGAGTAAGGGTAAGGAGAAAACATACTCTAGCAGTTCCTATTCCACTTCCTTCAAGAATAAACCTACCTATAACCAAACTACACAACCACCATCTTCTTCATCTAAATTCGACCCTAAGCCAAAGCCAAGAGTCTATGTTAGTCCGGAACAAGCTGCCTTGGCTAAGAAACAATGCTATAAATGTCAAGATTTTGGTCACATCTCACGTGATTGCCCACAAAAGGTTACTATTTCCCATAAATTTCATAGGACCTTAGTTAACTTCCTTGCTCAACAAAAGGAAGAGGAGGAACGTGCCTACCTTGAAGAAGAGGAGGAAAGTAAAGAAGGGGAGTCTGACTTTAAGGACGATGAGAAGTGGGATGATCAAAAGCTCCAAGAGGGTACTCCGGACAAGGATACCTTAATTTTGAGGAGACTACTAAGGGTAGAGTCCCAACCATTGAGGGAAGAAGAAGAGCAAAGGGAGAATTTATTTTATACAAGGGCCTTTGTGAAGAATAGAGCGTGCAATCTTATCATTGACAGTGGGTTGTGTGTAAATGTAGCTTCTTCTAAAATGGTGAACATCCTCAAATTACCCACTAGAGATCATGCTAAGCCTTATGCTTTGAATTGGCTTAATGATCATGAGCCAATTAAGGTAAAGAAACAAGCACTTGTAGCTTTTTCTATTGGAGACTACAAGGATGAGTTGTGGTGCGATGTTATTCCCATGGATGTTTGTTCTATCTTGTTGGGAAGACCATGGCAATGGGCTAGGAATGTTAGACATGCTGGAAAACGCAACATATATTCAGTTATGGTTGGAAAGAAACGATATAGGTTGAAACCACTTCCTCCTAAAGTGGCGCCAACTAAGGATATAAGCAAGCCAAATGTCTTCTTAACAGGAGATGAGTTTGAGAGGGAGATTAATGGTGGTGGCGTAGGGTATGTTTTGTACCTAAGGGAGGCAACAACACCCAAGGATCCTCCACAAGATCCCACCTTAACTATCCTTGTCAAGGAGTATGAAGATGTGTTTCCGGATGACCTTCCACCGGGGCTTCTACCTATTAGGGGCATTGAGCATGCCATTGATTCGGTTCCAGGAACCACTCTCCTAAATAAGGCTGCATATAGATGCAATCCTGAAGAATCTAAGAAGCTACAAAGGCAAGTACAAGAGCTAATTGATCGAGGGTATGTTCGTGAAAGTAAAAGCCCTTGTGCTGTCCCAGCTTTGTTAGTGCCTAAAAAGGATGGTACTTGGCGTATGTGTGTGGATAGTAGAGCTGTAAATAACATTATTATCAAGTATAGGTTCACTATGCCTAGACTAGATGACATGTTGGACGAGTTACATGGCGCTAAAATCTTCTCCAAGATTGATTTGAGGAGTGAATACCACCAAATGAGGGTGCGAGAAGGGGATGAGTGGAAGACTGCTTTTAAAACCAAGCAAGGGTTATATGAGTGGATGGTTATGCCCTTTGGGTTATGCAATGCACCAAGTTCTTTCATGAGATTAATGAACGAGGTATTACGTCCCTTTATTAACTCATTTGTTGTTGATTATTTAGATGACATCTTGATTTATAGTCGAACAAAGGAGTTGCACTTTGAGCATTTAGAACAAGTCTTTGAAGCTCTGCGTGCGCAACAACTATATGGCAAGATGGAAAAGTGTACATTCATGGTTCCTAGTCTTGTCTTCTTGGGGTATATTGTCTCAAGTGAAGGGGTACGAGTTGATCCTTCTAAGGTAGAAGCCATTTCTTCTTGGCCTGAACCAAAGAATGCACATGATGTGAGAAGTTTTCATGGGTTGGTAAGCTTTTATAGGCGTTTTATTCGCAATTTTAGCACCATGGCAGCCCCTCTTACGGAACTTACAAAGAAGGGTGAGTTTGTTTGGACTCACAATGCAAAGAGGGTCTTTGAAGAATTGAAAGCTAGCCTATGTAATGCACTAGTTCTTGCTTTACCATGATTTTTCTAAACTCTTTGAGGTTGAAACAGATGCTAGTGGATTGGTAATAGGTGCTGTGCTTCTATAAGAAAAACGTCCCATAGCCTTTTTTAGTGAGAAATTGAATGGAGCTAAACTTAACTATTCCACTTATGACAAGGAGTTTCATGCCATCATTCGAGCACTTGAGCATTGGTCTCATTATCTTCGTCCTAAGTCGTTTGTGCTTCATTCGGATCATGAGAGTCTAAACATATACATGGGCAACAAAAACTTAATGTGAGACATGCTAAGTGGGTGGAATTTTTGCAATCCTTCACATTTGCTTCTAAGTATTAAGAAGGCAAGGAGAATGTTGTGATGGATGCATTGTCGAGGAGGGGGTATTTGTTGGCAGTCATGGAAGCTGGTTTGTTGGGGTTTGTAAATCTCAAGCAATACTACGGTGATGATGATGAGTTCAAGGATATGATTGCTACTCCCCAAGGCTCCTATGCTGTTCAAGATGGATTCTTATTCAAGGAGAATCGCCTATGTGTGCCTAAGTGTAGTGTGCGTGAGTTGTTAGTAAGGGAGATGCATGCTCGAGGTATTGCGGGTCATTTTGGGGTGCATAAGACATATGACTTGTTGTGCGAGCATTTCTATTGGCCTAAGATGCTTAAGGATGTTCATCATGTGATTGAGAGATGCGCCACATGCCAAAAGGCCAAGAGTACTTTCCACAAAGGTTTGTACACTCCATTGCCTGTTCCTAGTGTACCTTGGGATAGTGTAAGCATGGACTTCATTATTGGGTTGCCACAGACAGCAAGAGGTAAGGACTCCATCGTGGTAGTGGTTGATCATTTTCGTAAGATGGCTCATTTTATACCTTGCCATAAAACGGATGATGCTAGCAATGTGACTGATTTGTATTACAAAGAGGTGGTACGTCTTCATGGCATCCCCAAGAGTATAGTGTCGGATAGGGATATTAAGTTCCTTTGCTACTTTTGGAAGACTCTTTGGAAGCTTGTGGGAACTAAACTACAATTTATTACTTCACATCACCCCCAAACTGATGGACAAACCGAAGTTACTAATAGGACCTTAGGTATATTGCTACGAGGCTTGGTGAGTAAGACTACAAAGGATTGGGATGTACGTTTGGCTCATGCAGAGTTTGCCTATACTAGAGCACCTTCCTCTACAACAGGTTCATCTCCATTTCTTATTGGTTATGGTGTTAACCCACATATTCCTGTTGATCTTGTTGATTTGCCACGAGGAGATCTTGTTAACTTTAATGCTCACGCTCGACAACAATCCTTTATGAGAACATGTAAAGAAGTTAAGTTGCAAATTAAGAGAATGTGTTGAACCCTAGTTTTGATAATGACAAAGAAACAAAGGAACAAACTAAGTAGTGAACTAATGAATTATTTAAGTGTATGGTGTCTAAGGTATCAATGCAAGGAACTGAGAGAATACAAAGTCAATGAAGAAGTCAAGAGAGGATTTCAAAGGCTAAGTAAAGAAGTTTCTATGTTGATACTGGAGCAAGCATTGGATCAAGAATAATAGAAGCTAGGCGTTTTATTTTCTAGTTCCAATGTAAAGGAACAAAGAAAGAATGGTAAGGAACTGTGGCAGAATATTTGAGAATGAAGCGTTTGTTCCTCTGTAAGGAACAAACTCAGTGGCACTTAGCAAATATGTTAAAGGAACTGAACTAATATAAGGAACTAGACTTAGGCGTGTACTTAGTATAGATTAAAAAATAAGGAGTAAGTCATGCCTAGATTATAGGAAATTAGTTATTTCTAATTTCAATATAAAATCAGTTTTAAAAAGAAAATCTGTTTTGGAAAAGATTTTATTTTTCGGAAAATAAGAAAATAAATATCCGGTTGTTAGAAAGATTTTATTTCAAAGATATTATTTTAAAGATTAGAAATTCAGATTTAAAGATAAAAAGAGTTTATAAAAACTGATTTTCGGATAATGCTCAAGGAACTCCTATTATTTAGGAGTAATGGCTGCATTTTATCCACGTTCATTTATAGTTCATGGGATCATGGGACATGATGTAAAAGTGTTCCTTAGGGGAAGGAACATCATGGGTAAATGGATTAAAACGTGTACTCTAACATTACTCCCACGTTCTTCATGATTACCACTATAAATATAGAAGTCTAGATAAGTTCCAAAGTGTGTCTGACTAAGTAATTAAGTGAGTTTAACTTATTAAGTGTCAGTGCCTTCATTCTCTCATAATAGCCATTTGTTCTTTGCCTTCTTACTCTAATTCCACTAAGCTTATTTCGATCAATTGTATTTTGGTTTTTGGGGTAAGGGAACTTTGAGTGAAGTTCTGTAAGAGAAAGGCTTTGAGTGAAGCTTGTATGTGTGAGAAAACTTCGAGTGAAGTTGAGAGGAACTGCTGTTAAGGGAACAGTGGTTCAGGAACTTGAGTTTAGGAACTCAAGGTATGGCTCGAGTTAGAATTAGGTTGTAACAGAGTTGTTTGGCCTAATTAGTGAAAGTGTTGAGTTTAAAATCCCTAGTGGTCGAGGTTGTTTCTTCTTGTTGGGCCCAAGAAGTTTTTCCTCGTAAAAATCCCCTGTGTTCCTTTAGCTTGTTTATTCGTTTAAGTTTTAATTTCCGCAAAAAGTTACGTTTATTTCTACACCTATAATTCACCCCCCCTCTTGTAGTGTTCCTAGAGCCAGAACTCACGCAAGATAGGAAACCCTATTGAGGAAAAGATCCAAGGAACAATGAATACCACCGAGAAACTTGAAGAAGGTTATTCCACTCAAAGGCCTCCTATGTTCAATGGGAAGTACTACAACTATTGGAAGAACCGCATGGAGATATTCATCAAGGCTGAAAACTATCAGGTATGGAGAGTCATTGAAGTTGGTGATTTCGAAGTCACAACTACAAATGACAAAAATGAGGTAACTCTTAAACCCCTCTCTGATTATGATAAATCTGATTTTGAAAAAATGGAAGTAAATGCCATGGCTATTAAACTATTGCATTGTGGACTTGGACCCCATGAACATAATAGGATCATGGGATGCAAATCCGCAAAGCAAATATGGGATTTACTAGAAGTAACCCACGAAGGAACTAATGAAGTTAAAAGATCGAAAATTGATTTACTTATGAATCAATATGAACTGTTCTGCATGAAATCCAAAGAAAGCATCCGAGACATGTTTACTCGTTTTACTAACATTATAAATGAGTTGGCTTCTCTTGGAAAGTTTATTTCATCTGAGGAACAGGTTCGAAAAGTTCTTAGGAGTCTTCCTAAGGATAGATGGATGGCTAAAGTCACGGCTCTTCAAGAAACAAAAGACTTCACTAAGTTCAACTTAGAACAGCTGGCAGGGTCACTTATGACTCATGAGCTTCACCTTGATACTGAATATGGTGAAAGCTCCAAATCAAAATCAATTGCTCTCAAAGCAGATGATGAAGATGATTCGGACTCTGAAGAAGAAGAAGCAGCCCTCATGGTTCGAAAATTTCGAAAGATGTACAGGAACATGAAGAATGGAAACTTCAAAGGTAAAACTAAGAAATTTTCTAACAAAGCTGCTTGTCATAAATGTGGAAGTACAGATCACTTCATCAAAGAATGTCCTCTTTGGGAAAACGACAAAACCAAAGAAAGGAACAAGGAACGCTTTGCTGAAAGGAACAAAGAATCAAAAGCACCTTTCTCCAAGGCAAATGTGCGCAAAGCTATGATAGCTGCTTGGGGAGATTCAGAGACGGAAGATGAAGAGGAACAACCAACTGAAGAAACAGCAAACCTTTGCCTTATGGCAAACATCGACGAAAAAGAAGATGAAGAAAACATTGAGTTGGAGTGAGGGGGAACAACACTTGGTATCTCGATAGTGGTTGTTCCAAGCACATGACAGGAGACAAAACGAAGTTTCTCTCACTCACAACCTATGAAGGTGGCAGTGTAACATTTGGTGATAATAAGAAAGGTAACATTGTTGCTATGGGTAAGGTCGGTAAGTCACCATTACACTCCATTGAAAATGTATTTTTAGTTGAAGGTCTAAAACATAATCTATTAAGCATTTCTCAATTCTGTGACAAAGGAAATACTGTAAAATTTGATAAAGAAAAATGCTTAATCATCAACATTAAAACTAAGAAGGTTATTTGGAAGGAACAAGGAAAGGGAACACATACATTGTGGATCTAGACCTTGTTCCTCAAATCAATTTAACTTGTCTTAGTGTTATTGAAGATGATTCACTTCTATGGCACAAGCGTCTAGGACATGCTAGCTTTTCATTACTTGAGAAACTTAGATCAAAAGACCTTGTTTTAGGATTACCATCCATAAAATTTCATATTGATCAAGTTTGTGATGCATGTGCACGAGGTAAACAAGTAAGATCCTCTTTCAAATCTAAAACGATTGTAAGTCACCACTAAACCATTAGAGTTAATTCATATGGACTTATGTGGACCCATGAGAATTCAAAGCAGAAGTGGAAAGAGGATGTACTTGTGATTGTAGATGACTACTCTAGGTACACTTGGGTTATTTTCTCTCTAGTAAAGATGAAACTTATGATGAGTTCCTTGTCTTTGCTAAAAGAGTTCAAAACCTAAGTGGACATAAAATAATGCACATTAGATCAGATCATGGCAAGGAATTCGAAAATTATAAATTTGATGACTTAAGCAGAGATAATGGCCTAGATCATAATTTTTCTGCCCCTAGAACACCACAACAAAATGGTGTTGTAGAAAGGAAAAATAGAACTTTGGAGGAAATGTCTAGAACCATGTTAATTGCTAGTGAACTTCCAAGGAACTTTTGGGCTGAAGCTGTTAATACTGCTTGTCACATAATTAATCGTGCCATGATGAGACCTATCATTAATAAAACTCCTTATGAACTTTACTTTGGAAAGAAACCAAACATCACCTATTTTAGAACATTTGGATGCAAATGTTATGTGCATAATAATGGAAAAGATAATCTTGGAAAATTTGATGCAAGGAGTGATGAAGCAACATTTTTAGGATACTCCTCACATAGTAAAGCTTATAGAGTATATAACAAGAGAACTATGTGTGTTGAAGAAAGCATTCATGTAATCTTTGATGAATCTGACAAACATAATCCAAGCATACAGGTTGATGACTATGAGATAGGGTTAGCCAACCTAGTCAAGGAACACAGATTCACAAGAAGAAGAAGAAGTGAAAGAGGAAAGGAACGAGGAATTCGAAAATAATGAATCAATGATATTCCTGTTCCTCAAGGAGGAGAAGATATCCTGTTCCTCTAAATGAAGGAACTGAGTCCACCGAGGCTAACAGAGGAACAACTGAGCAGAGTTCCTCATCCACTCAAGGAACTCATGAGGAACAACATGTTCCTATAAGAGAGTTTCAACCAAAACCTTGGAGATTACAAAAGTCACATCCTGTGGAACTCATAATCAGCGACATATCCAAAGGTACGCAAACTAGATCTCAGTTAAGGAACTTTTGTGCATTTCATGCGTTCCTATCAATGATGGAACCAAGAAATCATGAAGAAGCCTTAACTGACTCTGATTGGATTATTGCAATGCAAGCTGAATTAAATGAGTTTGAAAGAAACAAGGTATGGCATCTAGTTCCTTCATCTAAACAACAAAAAGTAATTGGCTTAAAATGGGTGTTTAGAAACAAACTAGATGAATATGGAACCATTGTAAGAAACAAAGCTAGACTTGTAGTAAAAGGTTATAACAACAAGAAGGAATTGATTATGAAGAAACCTTTGCTCCTGTAGCTAGATTAGAAGCCATTAGAATCTTATGCATTTGCTGCTTACATGGGATTTAAATTATATCAAATGGATGTTAAGTGTGCATTTTTAAATGGCTATCTAAACGAAGATGTATATGTTGAACAACCCCCTGGTTTGAAAATAAAATCTCCCAAATCATGTCTACAAGCTTGATAAAGCTCTTTATGGGTTAAAACAAGCACCTAGATCATGGTATGAGAGATTATCAAGTTCCTTTTAGAAAAAATTTAAAAGAGGAAAGGTTGATAAAACCTTGTTCCTAAAATCTAAAGGAACTGATATTTTGCTTGTTCAAATATATGTTGATGACATCATATTCGGAGCTACTAATGAAACATTGTGCAAAGAATTCTCAATCTCATGAGCAATGAATTTGAAATGAGTATGATGGGAGAGTTAAATTTCTTTCTTGGACTACAAATCAAACAAACTGAAAAAGGTATAATTGTTCACCAACAAAAATACATAAAGGAACTATTAAAGAAATATGGCCTCGAAAATTCAAAGATAATCACACTCCTATGGGAACTTCAACTAGATTAGATGAAGACTCCATAGGAACAAGTGTTGATCAAACAAAATTAGAGGAATGATTGGTTCACTTTTATATCTAACTGCTAGTCGTCCAGACATAGCTTTCAGTGTTGGTTTGTGTGCTAGATTTCAAGCAAATCCAAAGGAGTCTCACCTCACTGCTGTGAAGAGAATTCTTAGATACTTAAAGGAACAGATGATCTTGGACTCTACTATCCAAGAAGTGATACATTCGAACTAAAAGGATATGCAGATGCAGATTATGCTGGAGATCTTGTTAATAGGAAAAGCACCTCAGGTATGGCACAATTCCTTGGTCATAGTTTAGTTTCTTGGAGTACCAAGAAACAAAACACAGTTGCTTTATCCACTGCTGAAGCAGAATATGTAGCTGCTGCTGCATGTTGCTCTCAAATGCTTTGGATAAAACAACAACTTAGTGACTATGGAATAAACTTTGAATGTGTTCCTATTTATTGTGACAATACAAGTGCTATAAGTATATCTAAAGATCCAGTGCATCATTCTAGAGTAAAGCATATACATATTAGACATCACTTTTTAAGAGAAAATGTTGAAAAAGGTTTGATTAAACTTGAGTTTTGTCAAACTGATTATCAGATTGCTGATATCCTAACTAAGCCTTTGCAAAGAGATAGATATGAAAAATTAAGGCTTGAGTTAGGTTTAATAAAAATTAAGTGATTGTTCCTATGTCAATTCCCCCATGTTTGAATCAATTTGAGTGACTTTGTGTGCTAAAAATAATTGTGTTTAATTGCCTAAGACCATTGCAAATTGGAATGTTGCAAAACATAAACATGAAGTCAAAGAAATAAACAACTCACAAATGTCACATAATACTCCCCTTACTGTTCCTAAGGTCAAGAAACATGCATAGTATGAAGGATATTGATATGTAGCATTAGTTGTTCCTATAGCACAAGTTCCTTAGCATTTATTTTCTTTCAAAAATTAAAATTCATAAAAATCCGAAAATCCGATAAAATCCCAAAAATAAGGGGCACCAGTTTAATTAAATCTTGGTTCTTTTTATCTTTTCGTTTTCTTTCTTTTATTTTTATTTTTTTTCTTTTGCTTTATTTCTTTCCCGCGTGTCATAATTACTATTACATGCAAAACTTCCTTCTACAATTCATCTAAGGAAACCGTGTTCCTCTCAAACGCTTCATCTTCACCAAATCCGAAACCTCATCACACCCTTTGATACTCCATAAAAACCTCCAAACCTTCATAAATCATGGCAAAAACTTCAAGAAACTCACCTTTTCCAACACCAAAAACAACCGACACTTCAAAAATGGAAATTTCTTCATCTCCAACTAAAACCCTTGAAACCGACATAATTCAAGAAAACCCCATAGAGGAACAGCAATTAGAATCTCCTAGAAGGAGCATGAGAAGAGAAAATTGATTGGGGAAGAGATGAAGAAGAAACCCCGGAACAATCTCAGGGGGAAGAAGAAGAAACTGCACCTGTTCCTTCCAAAGGAACTGTTTCTTCGTCTTCCAAGAAAAGGGTCGAACGAAGTGAATCTAGGTATGTCTTGGGCTTTTGCGTCGATTTAGAATGGGCAAATAAAATTGAATTTCTAGAATTAACCCATTCTAAAGGAACAAGGCATGGAATTCTTGTTTGAATTCGCCTTTAATAATGCTCTTGTTCCTCTAGCTATGGAGAGTTTTGTGCAAATTTTGTTAATACTAATGGAACTTGCACAACTGAGTTAGAGGAAGAAAATAAGGTTTAATCAAGCAACTTTAAGCAAAGTATGGGAAGTTCCTTGCAAAGGAACTGATTTGTATTTTAAAAGGAAAGGAACTGTTTCCTTTCCGAATTTTCCTCAAGACAAAATCTTAGAATATTTTGGAGGAACAGCTGGCCAAAACAAAATTAACCATAACCTACTCTCTCCCCTTCACAAAGTATTGTTTAACTTGGTTTGGAGAGCACTCATTCCTCGAACTGAAAAGAGGAATGAAGTGGGTCTCTTGGATATGTGTTACATGTTTTGCTTGGACCACCACATACAAATCAATTTCCCTTCCCTCTTCATTCAACATTTAACCACTGTATTGAGAACATTGTGTATTGGTACGGTGCCTTATAACTTCTTACTTCATCACTTTGAAGTAAGACTATCGGTTGGACCACCATAGGATCAAACAAGGGAACATCTTGAATGAGAAGACCCTAAATGGACTTGGCTTGTCTGTCCAAGAAGGTGTTCTCATTCAAGGAAAATGGTTCCAGTTCCTCAGGAAAAAGAAAACTGCCTCAAACTGACTTAGAAGAGGAAATGATGTAATCTTGGATAACCTGTTCTGTTCCTAACCGGAGGAACCAAAACCTAAGAGGCGCAAACACATTGCCACTAAGCCTAAACCCTCTGTTCCTTGAGAGTGAGAAAGAGCACTCGTCGAAAAATTGCTCCTGTTCCTGTTCCTTCCAAGAGGACTCTCCTTTGTCTTTCGGATAATGAGGAACAGGTACCCTACTCTCAAGGAACCACTACTCCACCATCTCCCAAACTCTCTGTTCCTTTCACAAAAATACCCTCCATTTCACCTTCGTCCTTCTCTGTTCCTTCAAGTTTTGAGCAGTTGAAGGATGAAATAAAAGGCCGAAATCCTTTTGCTTCCACCTCCACAACCCTTCCACCCACACCACCATTTCTTCCTCCCATTTATCACCCTTCACCTTCTGTTTCCATTCCTGGAACAGATGACGCCTTCCACTCAAACCTCCCAGTTCCTTACACATCCCCATCTGCCTCTAGTTCCAAGGGTAAGGAACAGGAAATCCGGATGACACTAACTGGGTTAATGAAGTCTGCCTTCCTGCACAACATATGATAAAATTTTACAATCATCTTCATTGGACTTTGGATGCCAAAACTGATACTATGATAAGTCTTATGAAGAATTGAGTGATACCGTGGTTGCGCAGCAAAAGAAGATGGACACTATGGCTCGTATTGGAGGAGCTGAAGGAACAGGTTGAACTACATCATGGGGTGGTGATGAAAAAGTTGGAGGATGTGGTTGAAGAAGAAGTTGTAGAGGAACACCATTCCCCTTCCCTTTCTTAGTTTCTTTTATTGTTGTTTTGTTGTTCCTGTTTCTTTCATCAAGGAACACAACTTTTGTTTCTTCTTTTTCTTTTCTTTCTTTGTTTTGTTATGGAACAAGTGCTATATAACAATGACTTTTGCTATATTGTCTATGTTTCTAAATGCTTTGCATAATTTCTTCCTTGGAATGGCTAGTATTATGTGATTGATGTTTGAGCAAGTTTACTCTTTGATTTTCTAACTTAACCACTAATGGTGCTTGCATATTGGTCTTAAGGTGTTAAATCAATTCATCAATTCATGCAGAGTCTATTCTTTTTGAGGATGACAAAGGGGGAAAAGGATTTAAGGAACAAACTGTACATAAAAAATGAAAGTTGAAAAAATTAAAAAATTAAAAAAATTAAGGTAAATGAAAAATCAAAAACTTCAGTTACTCATATAATTGTGTTTTATTTTTCATTTTCTTCTTTATGTTTTTATTTTCATTCACTTATATTATTTGTTATTTTCCTTAGTTTGTACCTTTGTTGTCATCATCAAAAAGGGGGAAATTGTTGAACCCTAGTTTTGATAATGACAAAGAAACAAAGGAACAAACTAAGTAGTGAACTAATGAATTATTTAAGTGTATGGTGTCTAAGGTATCAATGCAAGGAACTGGGAGAATACGAAGTCAATGAAGAAGTCAAGAGAGGATTTCAAAGGCTAAGTAAAGAAGTTTCTATGTTGATACTGGAGCAAGCATTGGATCAAGAATAATAGAAGCTAGGCGTTTTATTTTCTAGTTCCAATGTAAAGGAACAAAGAAAGAATGGTAAGGAACTGTGGCAGAATATTTGAGAATGAAGCGTTTGTTCCTTTGTAAGGAACAAACTAAGTGGCACTTAGCAATATGTTAAAGGAACTGAACTAATATAAGGAACTAGACTTAGGCGTGTACTTAGTATAACGGTTAAAAGATAATGGAGTAAGTCATGCCTAGATTATAGGAAATTAGTTATTTCTAATTTCAAATGATAAAATCAGTTTTAAAAAGAAAATCTGTTTTGGAAAAGATTTTATTTTTCGGAAAATAAGAAAATAAATATCCGGTTGTTAGAAAGATTTTATTTCAAAGATATTATTTTAAAGATTAGAAATTCAGATTTAAAGATAAAAGAGTTTATAAAAACTGATTTTCGGATAATGCTCAAGGAACTCCTATTATTTAGGAGTAATGCTGCATTTTATCCACGTTCATTTATAGTTCATGGGATTCATGGGACATGATGTAAAACGTGTTCCTTTAGGGGAAGGAACATCATGGGTTAATGGATTAAAACGTGTACTCTAACATTACTCCCACGTTCTTCATGATTACCACTATAAATATAGAAGTCTAGATAAGTTCCAAAGTGTGTCTGACTAAGTAATTAAGTGAGTTTAACTTATTAAGTGTCAGTGCCTTCATTCTCTCATAATAGCCATTTGTTCTTTGCCTTCTTACTCTAATTCCACTAAGCTTATTTCGATCAATTGTATTTTGGTTTTTGGGGTAAGGGAACTTTGAGTGAAGTTCTGTAAGAGAAAGGCTTTGAGTGAAGCTTGTATGTGTGAGAAAACTTCGAGTGAAGTTGAGAGGAACTGCTGTTAAGGGAACAGTGGTTCAGGAACTTGAGTTTAAGAACTCAAGGTAGGGGTCGAGTTAGAATTAGGTTGTAACAGAGTTGTTTGGCCTAATTAGTGAAAGTGTTGAGTTTAAAATCCCTAGTGGTCGAGGTTGTTTCTTCTTGTTGGGCCCAAGAAGTTTTTCCTCGTAAAAATCCCTTGTGTTCCTTTAGCTTGTTTATTCGTTTAAGTTTTAATTTCCGCAAAAAGTTACGTTTATTTCTACACCTACAATTCACCCCCCTCTTGTAGTGTTCCTAGGGAAATAACAGAATGAATGATTGTTATAAGCAACGAGCTAATAAGCAACGCAAATTACAATAGTTTCAAGTAGGTGATTTGGTATGGCTAAACCTACGCAAGGAGAGATTTCCTGAGAAATGCAAAAACAAGTTTATGCCAAGAGCTGATGGTCCATTTCGTATGCTAGGACGTATTGGTGATAATGCTTATAAGTTAGAGCTTCCTGATTTCCTATGGAGGTGTGAGTTCTACCTTTAATGTGGGAGATTTATCTCCTTATGTACTTGATGAGAATTTGAGGACAAATTCTTTTAAAGAAGGGGAGAATGATACGGATCATGAGGCGCCAAGTCTTACTAGAAGTGGTAAGGCGTTTACCAAGAAAGTAGTGTTAGCCACTATTGGCAACACAATGCCTAACACAGTGCTAGCCACTGTCCAGGCAACTAAAGTGGAGTTCGACATGGAAGACTTAGGCGTATTGGAACTTGGATTGTCATTTGGACGAGGGCCAAGTTATTCTTGTGTTGCTTGGATTGGTATAGAGTAGTTGTGTGTCATGTAATTACTCTAATAGTTTCCTTTTATGTTTTTATGTTGTTTTAGTAGGAGTCGGTTTGTTTAATATAAAGAAGAGTAGGAGTTAGTTAGGTCGGTTGGATTAGTGCATCGCTTGTACATTATAAGTATGTGTGTTTCATAATAATGGATATACGTTGTTGATTATTGAATAAGAAATCTTTGAGAGTATTGCTAAGCATACTTGAGAGAAAGTTTAGAGACTAGCTTGACTAGTGGATCAAAGTCGTTGCCTTTGTTCCAAACTTGAAGTCGTTGCCTTTGTTCCAAACTTGAAGTCGTTGCCTTCAAGATTCTATCCATCTTCAGCTTCAAACATAATCCATATTCGTTTCTTTTAATCAAGAAACCTCCGTAACCATCTGGGACATCAAATTCCACATCAATTCCTCCTTTTAAAGTTATTATTTTGAGATTCTCGAAGCAATACTACCCGCTCCACATTAACATCAACATCAACCATATCCTGGTAAGAAGTGAACCTTTGAGATGCCAACCTATCCTGATACTAGAGTTGAAGAGCTCGCTCAAAACGATTCATTCTTGACTGCTCACTAGTCACCAACTCAGGTGCAAACTCGATAACTCCATGAATTTATTAGCATATTCCAAAACACTCATTGTACCTTGCTGTAAGTGAAGGAATTCATCTTCTTTCTGTTTCCTAAGTGAGGGAGGGTAAAATTTATCTCGCATCAAATCCTGAAGTTTGCTCCATCCAAACCCAGGTT
Organism: Beta vulgaris subsp. vulgaris; assembly: GCF_026745355.1. Taxonomy (NCBI): domain Eukaryota; kingdom Viridiplantae; phylum Streptophyta; class Magnoliopsida; order Caryophyllales; family Amaranthaceae; genus Beta; species Beta vulgaris. The sequence continues at coordinate 34,862,122 of NC_079204.1, forward strand.
CATTTTTCTTTTCTTGAACAATCTTCCACCATAAACTTGCTTGACTCGTGAGATAAAACACAACAAAGTCAACCCTCCATTTCTCAGGGCATTGCAAGGTTTCAAACAGCTGGTCGATGCGATTAACCCAATCTAACGCCACTGGATCAGGCTTACCATCATATGAAGGTGGGTTAAGAGATGAGAACTTCTTGAATATCGCAACGCTCTCCTTTTCATTAGCAACTACCTTCCTCCGGGATTCTTGGATTAACTCAGCTAAAATAGTTCTCAGATTTTCTAATCTTTCCATTCTTTCTGCATTTCTGTCTAAAGGTTCATAATCATCATCCTGGTCATCCTCTATAAGCACATCCTCTACGTGCACATTTTCAGCACCGTTTGTAACATCGTTGTTGACGTCACATCTTCAGCTACTCTAGCAACGTAAATTCATTTTAATTCATTTTATTTGCAAACAGATGGAAAAAATATTTCAAACATTTATGAAAACAATATATATATTTAATATCACCTCTATCAATCATTGATCCTTTTTACACATTTTTACTCTGGTAGCTACAAAATCTGTCAGCTCTGGGAGGTCTCCCAGCCATGTGTATGCACCACTGTGCATGGGCCTGTGCCCCGGGCGTTACCCTATACTAATAAAGGGCCTCTACCCTGGTAATAAATGACGGACCAATGCCCTAATAAACAGCTCGGTTCGTGCACGACCGCCAATTAGCTAAGAAAACCAGTTCTTTCACTTTAGTTCATCATGTTCCGTAACTTTTAATTTTCATAGGTGATAATCATTAGTCATTCATCTCATCTCTACCTCAATAATTATGGTAGCAAAACTATTTCATATCATATCATCTTTTGATAAACAATAGCTCATGATAGTCCATCTAGTTCATAAAACTCATAAAAAGTACTTACAAATAAATCATAGTATTCATCCCGTAACTCTAGAATAATCATTTTGATAAACTTTTACTAATCACATTGTTCTTATATTTCATGAAGATATCTAAAGGAAATTGCGGGTACTAGCAGTAGATATTACCTTGATTGCAGATCAGAATAGTAATAATCTTCTCCTTATGTCCTTTATATCGTCCTTACTGAGCTCCGAGGAACGAGTTCTTTTAATTTCAGTATGAGTGTTTTATAAGTTAGTAATTTTAAGGATTTTTTGTCAGAAAGTACCTTATAAATATCACTTTTTGTGAAAAAGTACCTTATATAAAAAATGTTGTGAACAAGTACCTTTTACCAACTTTTTTGTTGTAACTTAGCACCTTTTGCCGGATTCTGAGCATTGACTTGAAATTCCGGCGTTGACCCTAACTCGTGCCAATCACGTGATCATTAAATGAAGCAAAATCACCCCAAAATCCCTAAAAAAACCCGGTAAACCCCAAACCCATTTCCCCCCCAAATTTCCCCCCAAATTCCTTTTCTCTCTCTCCTTCTCTCTTCTGTTGAACTGCATCATCAAACAGCAAAACTTTAGATTCCAACCATTTCCGTTCATTAGCTCCAAAGCAGCTGAGATTTCGGTAACGAAAATGTTTTCCAAACGGGGAAACCTAAGGTCCTAGAGATTTCCATGCTTCATAGCATAAGTATAACCATGGTGAGGATCAAGATGATAAATTAGCAACAATTTTAAAAAGGAAGTCACTAGAAAAATACCAAGGTGCAAAGAATTCTACGACCCAAAGATCTTTGCTTTTCAGCACCAATTCATCAAAGTTACGTGAGTTCAGCTCAACTGAAGAACTGGGCTCAGACTTCTTCTCACTTGATCCTCCTGATTTTCCATTTAGACGGTCCTTCAGAAGTGCCTTCATCTGCAAGCAACTCAAACATCTAAATATTAGCAAGCTCCCTTAAGACAGAGAAATCAGTCTGCTGGAAAATTCAAGCATGAGAAGTAGATAGAGTGACCTTCGAAATAGACACAGCATCAATTAAGAAGCAAGAGCGATAACAACATTAGCTTCCATAGTGTTCTAACAACGCTAATGAACGGAAATGGCTGGAATCTAAAGTTTTGCTGTTTTGTGTAACATTTACATTTCAAGACCCCAATTCTTGTATGCTACATAGTCACTTGCGTGAATTATCATTGGGAAAGAACATCACAATGGCCACTTTATATGCATGATATAAACTTGGCTTTATAAAGACTCTGCATATAAAGTATTTTCATGGAAGCATCTTTAAATATGTGAACGTTTTTGGAAGAGATTACCCTATTCTGATCAAAGCATTTGTCTAATATTGGTGTCTTGGGCTGAAGATGAAAGTCTTAGATCATATTTATGTTCTTTCTGATTGAATAACTGCTTGTGTCTAATATATTCTATGGCCAGAAATTGTCTGATATGCTCCATGTGTGTGCATTTGACTGATGCATTTTTATTCTAGGTGTGGTCACTGCAAAAAACTTGCCCCAGAGTGGAAGAAAGCAGCAAATAACTTGAAGGGTAAAGTTAAAAATTGGGGGAAAATGGGTTTGGGGGTTTATCGGGTTTTTTTTAGAGATTTTGGGGGTGTTTTTGGTTCATTTGATGATCACGTGATTGGCACGTGTTAGGGTCAACGCCGGAATTTCAAGTCAACGCTCAGAATCCGGCAAAAGGTGCTAAGTTACAACAAAAAAGTTGGTAAAAGGTACTTGTTCACAACATTTTTTATATAAGGTACTTTTTCACAAAAAGTGATATTTATAAGGTACTTTCTGACAAAAAATCCTAATTTTAAATAGAAAACATTAGTGTTAGTGCTCTTTAAGAACGATTCTTATTTTATAAGTTATGTAGTCGTAACTTATTTAACGTTATCGTGACTAATGGGTTATATATATATTCTTGACATAATAGTTCACATGAATCTTTTATATACTTGTTCATAAACCTAATTTGAAATCAAATAAGAAGTATTATTTATCCTTTAGTCATATTACTATATTACAAGCTTATAAATTAATAGTTGCATTCATATAAGTGTGTTACTTATTAAAATTATAAGTGACTATTTTAGGAAAGCACCTACTACATTGCTTGCCTAATTAACCAAAAATTATTATCATTAATCTAATGACCACTAATATATTATGATACTTATAAACTAAATATAAAGTCATTTTGCAAACTAAAGTGTTCCTAGTATTCAATTATAAAATTCAGATTATAAGAACTAGAAGGTAATCAGTTTAACGTAACATTTTTAACTAATCCTCAGCATAATTAGTAATTCAACTAGTTAGAGGTTTAAGTTAAACCAAGTGATTTAATTAAATCTAACAAAATAGTCCACTTAAGCTAATATATCAAAATAACAAGATTATCTTTGGTGACTTAACTAAGTAAACCAGATTAAATTATGTTTAACTTAATAAATTATAATAGCATAGTCTAACAAAGTACTAAATTAGCTTCAATTTAACTCCATTAGCCCAACATTTATTAAATAACTTAACTAACACTATAAAAAGTGAGATTTGAGCCCAATTAATAAACATGCAACCATTGAATTGGTTTAACTAAACAAATTTGGGCCTAATCTAACCAGTTTACAATAGTGAACTTAGGTTAACTTTAAAGTTAAAGTTCTTAATTTAAGGGGGAACAACTAATTTATAAATGGGTGGGTTTCCTCTACCTCTGCTACTTAGAGCAGGGACGACACGACAAGGACCGGGAAGACCTCCGGCAACGGTAGCGTCTGGTTGACTTACAGGCGGCAGCACGAGAGGTGGACGACGTTCGTTGGTGCAACACGCACGTCAAGCCACGGCAGCAGCAACGAGCAACGAACGAAAAAAGAGGAGTGAGCGAAGAAAAGAGGAGAGAGAGAGCAGCGACGACGGACTGTAGGTGCGGCGTGGGTCGCCGGCGAGGGACTGACGCGATTTTGTCGGTCAGAGGGTGGTGGCACGCAGAAAGTGGTGCGCGCAGTGCTGGTGGCTCGGTGGTGCCGAGAAGAGGAGTGAGAGAAGAAGAAATTTTTGTGATGTTTATGGTTTGAATTTATGATTTTAAAGCTTAGTTCTTCTGTGTATATATAGACAGATTTCAGAAAATAAAAATGTAGGTGGTAGATGATGACTGGTGGTTCACCATAGGGGAAATTAGAGTAGGGAACAAAGAGAGGAGTAGGGGGAGGTGGTGCTCGGTTGACCGTGGGTTTTCTTAGGGGAGGTTCCTTCCTATTTCTTTCTTATTTTCTTTGGAGCTTACAGGGCTCAAATTTTGATTTGAGTTTCTTTTACTTGTTTGGGCTCATAGTGTAATACTCCGTATTTTTAATAAGTTATAATTTATATTTACTAAAAAGGCTTATTATTTACTAGAAAGACTTTTATAAAAAAGGTTTAGGGTATTTAAAATAAATTTTAGCCCAAATAAATTTTGGGCCTAACTTTCCTAAGTTTTACATTCAGTTAGTTGGTTCAAAATAAAATTAAAAACGTTTTAAAAACCATTCCAAAAAGGTTTGCAAAAAGAAAAAAAAAGATTTAAAGAAGGTTAGAAAAAAAAAAAGATTTATAGATAAAAAAAGAAAACAAAAGTACAATTTCCGGCGCTTGTGCGGTAATGTGATTGATAAAGTTTTGTTAATTTTTCTTTTTAACTTATCTTTTAGTTTTTTTTACCTTCTATAACTACCTATTATGGGATAACTTATATCTTTTCCAAATCGTAGTTGGATAATCGTAAATAGTAATGATATCTTAGCTAGATTAGTTTATCTTTTTCCCTATATTTATCTTTTAGTTTCCTAGTCCTATTCTGATTCTACTTTTCCAACTAGTATAAATAGGGGTCTCCACCCATCATATTCTTCACACCAAATTTGAGAACTAAATCTCTTTTCTCAAGTTTAAACTCTCTCTCTTAGCCTACCTTTCTCTTCCTCCCTAGTAATTATTAATTTTCAAGGTGCGTGTATTTGTAGATCTTTAATAATTGTTTTGTAAGTTTAATGTCATTTTTTTAGGAAAATATTTTGGATTGAAACACATGTATGAGTTTTATTATGAACTGCATCTGTTTTATATGAATATGTTTGTATGTTTATAAATTTTATTTATGAACTTTGAATTATGTCTTTCATATTGTATATTTATAAAGTTTGATATTTGAATTTATATTCAAATATTTTAGAAGGAGTTTGATCTTTTGATTCATGTCTAGATATTTAAAAAGGAGTGTTTTTGAACTATTATTATTTTTCAAAGGTTAACCTTTAAGCAAGTTATTTTATTTATGCCTTTATATGGCTAAAGTTTTATATAAGAATTATTATTCTTTTTAAAGGAGGATTATTTTCGAAGGATTTATATTAGTTATATGATCTTTTATAATCACAATTTATAAAGAGGCCACGACTTGTTAATTATTAGCAAGAACGGTAGCTATTATATTATTTACCCATGTACTTTTTGCATAAGTCATGTGGACAAGGTAGTTCCCCTCGTAATAGACTCATTAAGGAATACTAAACTTGGGGGGGTGTGCACACTATAGGAAAGGTACCTAGGCAAGGAAAAAAAGTTTTATTATAAAGTTATATACTTTATATTATATAAGTTATTACAAGTACCCAAGGAAGGTTTATATGAATATTTTTGAATGTTTAATAAAGTATTCAAATTTCCGCATATACATGTACTCAGTATTTTTACTGACACGCATTTTGTTTTATTTGTTTTATGGCTTTGTCCTTATGATGACCCTTTTGGTGAGTAGAATTTACAGGTTGATTGATACATACTTCGTATGGGGGAGCTAGGGAGCAGTAATACATAGCTTAGTTTAGTAGTTATTATTTTTGTAATTCTCTTTGTCCTAGTAGAAACAATAATTTTTATTTATCCGATCCAATAAAGAGAAGTTATTATTATTAATTCCGCTGCATTATTAAATTAGTAGTTAGTAGTTTTAGCCTTTAACGTTATCACGTGGCAGTAATACCCTCAAGTTTCTCAAGGGGTTTTATATTAAAAAAAGTTTTCCAAAGGAGAGAATTTTGGGGGTGTTACACATAAAATGGGGCATTGGGCCATCAGAATTGTGTTATTAACATTTAGTCTCACACCCAAATTTATTGCAAGGTTGACTACAAGACTTTAGTAATTTAATTTATACACTTCATTAACCATAAATTATTAAGCAAAATACTTAATATTATCTTAGTGAATTTCAATTACTAAATTTGGATTAATTTTAGTTTAATAACTAAGATTAGTTATTAATTAAATAATATTAAAACTTGAGGATATTACAGATTAGCGGAGTGATTAGTGTGACTTTAGCTGAAAAAGAGCATCTAAAACAGCTTATTACTAGTGCATTTATGGATTGTTACAAGAGGAGTGAAAGGGGGAGTCTTTGTGCTTTGTAACTGTTACATTATGGATGGTTTTAGAGAGTGTAGTTGATGTCCTTTTGCTTTCCGATCATATCTTTCTTGTATTCACTATATATGTGAGCTAATGAAGAAGAGATGAGTGTGTCTCATGTTCAAGTGTTCCCGTATTACTTTTGAGTGTGTTCTTGAGTAATAATTAAGCTTAGGGGATGTTGAGTGGGCCTTGCCTATAGCCTAAAATCCCAAAACATTGAAATAGCCTATAGCCTAAAGTGTTCCCTTCACGGCCATAAGGCTTCATCCCTCGAGCAACTCTAGCTAAGACAAAGATAAGGCACACCACTTTGAATTAAGTAAAGGTCCTAAAGTCACCACTTAACTTGCTAAGTTAAGCTAGCAAAGGCGAATTCAAATGTTTCCAATCCAAGAAACGAAAATGAAGACAAGTTAAAACTCACGTTTTCAGTCATAAAAAGCTATATCCTTCTCATTCATTCCATGTCCCTTTTATAGTACAAGCTAAGTATTACAGTTGAGTTTTATTGATAATTAAAATAAAGCAAAGAAAGCCACGTAATTAGGGTCACTAATCACACTTAAAAATGGCTACAAAATACTAACTAAGCATGGCTGAAAATAAGTAACTAACTCCTAAAAACTAGGCGCCTAACTTCAGCTTTGATGCATGCCAACTTGAAGAGTGGTAGATGCTCAATGTTGCACGTCCAAGGCTCCTATATTCAAGGGAGTTGTTGGTGATACTTGGCTGCCACTTTACACGTTCCATGCTAGTAGGAACTATCCCTTCATGCACTTTCTTTTCCTTCGAACAACCAACATCTATGACTTGAAGATCAATGCAACACCATTACATCCTATGCTAAGGAAATAGACACATTAATTAACTAATTAATTCAAACTTAATAAAAATAATAAAACAACAACGTCTAACTTATTCATCATCCTAAGAACAAGAACAAAATGAAATAACACTCGACTAAGAATCGACTCAGAAACCATACTAACAATGGACTCTAATGTAATTGGAACAACTGGATTGTATAGAACTTCATCAATGCCTTGTCCAACCAACTGAATAAGCTTGTGATCCTTAGTGAGAAACAATGATGAAGATGTTGCGCCATCATCCTCCTCTTCTTGAGAGAAGTTTGACCTCAAACTTGGAATTGAACCCTTATCTTCATAGAAAGGACTAAGACCACTCACATTGAATGTTGCGGAGACTCCATAATCACTAGGAAGCTCGATTTTATATGGATTATTGTTCACCTTCTCAAGGACTTTGAAGGGACCATCACTCCTTGGACTGATTTTAGAATGCCTCTTTGAGCGAAAACTTTCCTTGCACAAATGGATCCATACTAAGTCTCCTTGATTGAACTGCACATCTTTTTTCTTCTTGTCCATACGAAGCTTGAGTTTCTCATTAGCTTTAATGATCCTGTCACGAACCATCTCATGCTTCTTCTTTATCTCCTTGGCTCGTTCACGAGCTATACTTGGCTGAATTTTTTGTGAATAGGCAAAGGGGAGAGATCAAGAGGAGTGCAAGGATTAATGCCATAGACAATCTCGAAAGGACTCAAACCTGTGACCTTATGAGGAACTCTATTATAGGAAAACTCAACATGAAGAAGCATCACTTCCCATTGACGAGGACTTTTGGTAGCCAAAGCCCGTAGCAAGGGGCCTAATGATATGATTACTAAACCAATAAGCTTAATAACCAAGTATGAATAAGAATCTTGAACTTATGCAATCCAAAAATCGAATGAAAACCAATGATATAGTTCGAATAAGAACAAGGATATTTCTTGATTCAATATCACTCATGATACTTGAAATCAAGAATCTAAACACTCTTAATAACACTCTGAAATTAAGATGTTTAACACTAAAAACTTAAAACTCCTGAAAAGCCTTTAATAATTTGATTAGTTTAGCTCTCAAGCAAAACAATAATCACAAGTATGTTTAAAACAAAAAGCAAAATCTAAGTTTTATTAATGAATGGAATGCCCCCTATATAGGCTACAATTCGACTAGGATAAACACAACAAAACTAGATAAGAATTAAGCTAATAACAAGATAAGAATTAACCTAATTCTATCTCCTACTCACATGCCTATTATAACATGTTTATCCAAATTAAACTAGGATAATAGGCTTTTGCTTCATCAGATGCTATAGACGAGACCACTTATGTCACTTTATTGTCTGCCTTAGAGGATAGACCTTATGTCTCTGTCGCAGAATCAGATTTCGTAGAGTATAAGACTGATTTAGTTGAGTAGTCTCATCTGCTGAAGCCTAAAAAGCTACAGCGGAAGATTAGGAGATAACAGAAGATTCCCTTACAGCGGACTCTGTTTCACCAGAAGATGAAGCGGCATAAGTCGTCAAGGGCGGTTCCTCGATACCAAGATGAAGGGGCACCTATTACCACATCATCTGATTCAGTGGCACAATTCAGCAATAGCATCTAATCCTGTGAAAAGCCTATTGATAAGTAATCCTTGAAGGAAGGAATTCAACCCCACCCGGTTACTGTCTCGTTCTAAGGATTTGAAAGCTTTGAGCTGGGGTAGAACAAGTCCTGATATTCAACCATTCCTGCGGCGAGTTTAGCCATCCTTGTCTTGTGGTGTGGGAGGAGCCTCTTCTGACTTGAAAGAAAAAAATGTTCTAGTTTCTTGCTACGAGGTTGACTGATGCTCTTGAACTCGAAACCTACCGACGATCCTACCAAGCCGAGATTGACGACTGGAAAAACTCCTTGCGATTGAGGCAAGCAAACCGCCCTCATCTGACGAATCTCTTGGGGAGGCCTTTACATATACGGGCTAAGCCCCTATATATGTATATATATGTATATATATGTATATATATGTATATATATATATGTATATATATGTATATATATGTATATATATATATATATATATATATATATATATATATATATATATATATATATATATATATTTATATATATGTATATATATATATATATGTATATATATGTATATATATTCTTTCCCTTGAATTCAAACCCTAGAGTATCAATGATCAAGTCAATAGATTGATGTAGAACAAGTGCCTTTTCATTCGCATCATTCTCCCCCTCCACAAAAGAACTTTTCCTCAAAGTCTCATCATCATAGTAAGGAGACAAATCGCCTACATTGAAGGTAGCACTTACATTCCCAAACTTATCAAGTAAGTATTTCTTGTAAGCATTATCTCCAATGACTCAAATCACCTCAAATGGACCATCTGCTCGAGGCATTAGCTCGTTCTTTCTTTTGCTAGGGAACCTTTCCTTCCTCAAATGTATCCACACAAGATCACCAACTTTGAATCTATGCTGCTTGCGCCCTTTGTTAGCTCTTGTCTTGTATTGGATGTTCATCTTCTCAATCTTAGCCTTCACTTGCTTACAAGTCTTGTTGAATCCTTACAACCTCTTCCTTGCATCCATATGTATATCATGCTTAGGCATAACAACAAAATCAATAGGAAGTAAAGGGTTAACACCATAAACTACCTCAAATCGAGAATGAGATGTAGTAGATGAATGTGCCCTATTATAAGCAAACTCTGCATGAGCTAGCTTAATGTCCTAATTCTTTTGTGTCTTACTTACCAAGCCTCTTAATAAAGACCCCAAAGTTACATTGGTGACCTCAGTTTGACCATCTGTTTGAGGATGATGACTAGTACTAAACAACAACTTATTACCAACCATGCGCCACAAACACCTCCAAAAGTGACTTAGGAATTTAGAATCCCTATAAGACACAATGCTCCTTGCTATACCATGTAGCCTAATGATATCTCGAAAGTATAAGTCAGCTACATGTGTTGCATCATCAGTCTTATGCATAGGAACAAAGTGAGCCATCTTAGAGAAACGATCCACAACCACCATTATGACATCTTTCCCTCTTTGAGTACGAGCCAACTCTACTATGAAATCCATGCTTACACAGTTCCAAGGTTGATTAGGAACTTGTAAAGGTGTATAGAGACCTTTATGAAATGTACTCTTGGCCTTTTGACAAGTTGCACAATGTGTAACCACAAAGTAAACATCTTTGATCATGTGTGGCTAATAGAAGTTATCTTCAAGAGTATCAAGAGTCTTTTGCACTCCAAAATGACAAGCCACACCTCCCCTATGCACCTCCCTCACAAGTAGGCCTCTCACTCCACACTTAGGCACACACAACTTGTTTCCTTGAAATAGGAAACCCTCATGAACACATATAGACCTTCTGGATGAGCTAGTTTCTCCCCAAAATCAGCATCCTCCTTATATAACTCCTTCAAGTGTTCAAACCCTAACACTTGTGCATCCACAATAGTCAACAAGGAGGAACGCCTAGATAGTGCATCTGCCACCACATTGGACTTATCTTCCTTGTATCTTGAGGAAAATGTGCAAGATTGGAGAAAGTCCACCCATTTAGCATGTCTATAATTGAGCTTTTGTTGTCCATGGATGTACTTCAAAGCTTCATGATCAGAATGAAGTATGATAGGTTTTGGTCTCAAATAGTGTGACCAATGATCCAAGGCACGCGCAATAGCATAAAATTCTTTATCATAGTTAGATTAGTTGAGCTTAGCACCACACAATTTCTCACTAAAATAAGAAATTGGACGTTTCTCTTGTAAGAGAAAAACACCACTCCCTACACCACTTGCATCACACTCCACATCAAACAACTTGTGGAAATCCGGGAGTGCTAAAACAAGAGCACAACAAAGCTTACCCCTTTGACATCTTCGAAGGCCTGTTGTGCTGAGGAAGTCCAAATAAACTCTCCTTTCTTCAATAGCTCTATGATAGGTGCCATGATAGAAGAGAAGTTTTAAATAAACCTCCTGTAAAATGATGCTAGTCCATCAAAGCTTCTACACTCAGAGACATTCTTGGGTGCTAACCAAGAAGAAATAGCCTTCACCTTCTCAAGATCAACATGAACTCCTTGTGAAAGAATATACCCCAAAAACTCCACTCTAGGTACTAGAAACTCACACTTTTCCAACTTACCATAAAGTTGTTGCTCTTTAAGCTTTAGAAATAAGCTACGCAAATGCAACAAATGTTCTGCTACACTATGTATATAAATAAGAATATTATCTAAGTAAACAACCACAAATTTGTTAAGGAAAGGATGAAGTATCTCATTCATCAACCTCATGAATGAGCTTGGTGCATTGCATAAGCCAAAAGGCATCACCATCCACTCATACAATCCTTGCTTGGTTTTGAATGTTGTTTTCCATTCATCAGCTTCTTTAATCCTCATTTGGCGGTAGCCACTTCGAAGATCAATCTTAGAAAAGATTGAGGCTCCATGTAATTCTTCCAACATGTCTTCCAATCTAGGCATATGAAACCTATACTTGACTGTGATGTTGTTCACTGCCCTACTATCAATGCACATCCTCCATGTGCCATCTTTCTTAGGCACTAGCAAGGCTTGCATAACACATGGACTCATGCTCTCCCTTACACATCCCTTGTCAATCAAGTCCTCAATTTGACGTTCCAACTCCCTTGATGCCACTAGATCACACATATACACAAGCTTGTTTGGTAAAGGGGCGCCAGTTACAAGGTCTATGGCATGTTCTATGCCTCTCAAGGGTGGTAGTCCTTGTGGTAGCTCCTCTGGAAAAACATCCTCAAACTCCTTCATCAAGGCTTCTAGTTTCTCATTGCTAGTAGTCTTGACACTTGTGGCAACATGTCTTACAATCAAAGCATAAGCACAACCTTCTTCCTCCACCTCTTGTTCGAATTCCCTTGAGGATAGGAAGTAACTTGGTGTCTTAGGTGGTTGTTTTGGCGCCACTGAATGAGGTGCTAGAGGGTGCAAACGTACCCTTTTGGAGTCAACCAACACAGAATACACATTAGATCTCCTTCATGGATGACCTTTCTATCAAACTGCCATGGTCTTCCAAGCAAAAGATGACATGCACTCATAAGTAGGACATCACCCCATTGTTCATCCTTATAACCCCCTATAGAGAATGCAATCCAAGCTTGTTTCTTGACTCTCATGCCAGTGCTATCATCCAACCAACTCAACTTGTATGGTCTAGGGTGGGCCCTTGTAGCTAAGTTAAGCTTTGACACCACCTCAGATGCAATAATATTAGTGCAAAAACCACTATCTATTATCACATTACATGTATAATCACCTACCTTGCATCTAGTGTGGAAAAGATTTTCCCTTTTCTCCATGCTAGGTGTATGGTCGACATGTAAGGTGCGCCTTATGAACCCTACTAGCCTTGAATCATCCTCAGCGAAAGCATCTTCCACCTCTTCTTCCCCTAGGTTTTGCTCCTCTTCAGGGATAAACTCATAGACATCCTCTTCTTCTTACAAAGCTAGGTATTGTCTCATGGTGAGGGCTATTTTGTTAGGACAAGTTCTTGCTATATGTCCCCTTCCTTGACACTTAAAACACTTCCTCATCTCCTCTAACTTCTCTTTTGGGACAAGGACCTTAAGCTTCTCAACTCTTGTGTCTTCTTTAGGTTGGGCGAGGTTCTTGGTTCCTTCATACCACTTTGAGTATGAAGCTACAACCTTGGCCTTAGCATTAGCCTCATACTTAGGTGTGTATGAGCTCTTAGGCCTTTTCCTTCTCATGTTCTTCGAACTTTAAAGGAGTGATAAGTGGATACTTCAACCTTCTTGGCAATATGATGGTTCAATCCTTTGATGTATCTTGGAATCTTCCACTGTTCTTTCTCCTCTATGTCACATATAAGCCCTAGTTTGTCGAATTCCATGGTGTACTCATGTACACTAAGCGTATCTTGGCTCAGAGTAGAGAGTCTTAGGAACTGCTTTTGCTCATAGTCACTAGGCAAGAACTACTTTAAGCTTTTATTTCAACTTTGCCCAACTACAAAGCATTTTTTCCTTTCTTGGTTGGTTGTGCTTTCAAACTCCCAAGCCAAATTCCAGCATATTTCGTGAGTCTTATGGAGGCAATCTTGAATCTTTTCTTGTCATCAAATCCTCTATAATCACACACCTTCTCATGTTGGCGAATCCACTCCAACAAGTCTTATGGATTACTATCTCCTGTGTAATCATCCAACTTTAGGCCACGATCATCATTGTATGTAGTCTTGGATGATCTTTCTTCTCCATCTTCATCTGAATTGGCGCCTATGAATGTGGCACTATTCGGATCAATTTTCTTTTGTATGATTGTTGCAATGGCATTCATGCGTGTCTCCAATCTACTCATGTTACTGCCAAGTAGTGTTCTCATTGAGTCGAATTTGTGAGTCATATTGCAACTTAGTGAGGTCTTGCAAGGATTTAGCAAGCTTATCTATTTCGGACTCCATTGCTATGTGCTCTCCTATGCTTGTTTACAATTTCTTGAACTTAAAGATTGCATCTTGGACGTGAAAGATTGAATCTTGGATGTAAAAACCACTCCTAACCCTTGTTAGTACTACTTTGCAACGTAAAGGATGGCTCTTTCTAGTAAAAGATGAAGCCTTTATGTAGTAACACTCGAACTTAACCCTTGAATCTTTGTTGATGAAGAGAACCCTTTCTATCATCTCCTCCCTGGAAAACTGATACCACTTGATATGATTACTAAACCAATAAGCTTAATAACCAAGCATTAATAAGAATCTTGAACTTCTGCAATCTAAGAATCGAATGAAAACCAATGATATAGTTCGAACAAGAACAAGGATATATTTTGATTCAAGATCACTTATGAAACTTGAAATCAAGAATCTAAACACTCTTAATAACACTCCTGAAATTATGATGTTTAACACTAAAAACTTAACACTCCTGAAAAGCCTTTAATGGTTTGATTAGATTAGCTCTCAAGCAAAATAATAATCACAAATATGTTTAAAACACAAAGCAAAATCTAAGTTTTATTAATGGATGGAACGCCCCTTATTTAGGCTACAATTCGACTAGGATAAACACAACAAAACTAGATAAGAATTAAGCTAATAACGAGATAAGAATTAAACTAATTCTATCTCCTACTCACACGCCTATTATAACATGTTTATCCGAACTAAACTATAAAATCTATTATATTATATATATATATATATATATATATATTATATATATTATATATATATATATATATAATAACATAGCAATCCTAACATAATTAGGATTATATGTACCAAGCAAGAATAAATCATATCAGAACTGGGACTCTTCTTTACTCCATTCCCACGCCTTCTTCCATGAGCCAAGTCGCCACACATGCCAAGACTTGATTCTTTCCCTTGAGTTCAAACCCTAGAGTATCCGTGATCAAGTCAATAGGCTCATGTGAACAAGTGCTTTTGCATCCGCATCATCACTTTATTTCATTTTTCTGATTGCACTTTTTTTCTTGTATTAACTTATAAAATTCACAAATTTATGTAGAAAGCGGGAAATTAAACATGTGATACACATGGATAAGTAAATGAGATATTTATGTTGTGTCAAAGTTTCACAAGATTTTAGATACAACTCAAATTATGGTCAATTTTATAATAAAACCGGTTGAAACAAGACCTTTATCTAATTTTATCTTTGAAATCTAACTTATTGAACTTAGTTTGAAGTAAATTTTGGTATGAACATTCTAGGCACTTTGGAGAAATCTATCGAAAATCTTCACTTCACTTGGACATCTTTAAGACCATTTTTATTCATTTTCTTGACTAAAGAAAAAATTAGTTTTTTGGAATTTAATGATTTGCATGAACAGTTTTGGAAAAATCACATAAAATTGTATAAAATTCATAAGAACATGATTTTTATGTTTATAGAAATCTACTGATATCTACTTTAAATTTATATTTTTATTTTTATCTAAATGAGTTTAATTTAAATTGTATTTACGAAACAAGCTTATGTGGTACTAGACAGAATTAGTTTTTTACAATAATTTTGTATTATTTTTAATTAACTGTAAAAAATTCGCCTTTTCAAAATTCCAAAGCCCATTTTCTGGAAACATCTTGAACTTCAAATTAAAAAAAATATCAAATCCTATAAACTATTTATATAATATAGACAAAAGATTAAAGGAAAAATTGACAAGAATAATCCAAACTATCACCGTTTCACTCAAAATAATCCCAACTATGGGTTATTCTAGAATAATCCAAACTATTGGAAGTATGTTCTCAAAATAATCCAAACTTTTAATTATCCTATATATAATAGACCCAAAAGGGATCATTGAAGGCAAGAAAAAAAAAGTTAGGATTATTTTGGGAAGCTACCCCAAATAGTTTGGATTATTCTAGAATAACCCAAAGTTCGGATTAATGAAGTACGAAATTGAAAACTGATTATAATTACAGCATCTCATTTACTTTTTACGGAGATGTTTATGCACAACTTCTACTTGAATTTTTTTATGAAAACATGTTTTTGGTGATGAATAACAACTTGATTAAGATAAATCACATAAACACATATTTCCTAAGAGTCTCCCCATTAGAGTTGACTATTTTAGGTGGGGTGATTTAAGATTGGAAATCTATTAGGACTTTCACATACCAAAATCACTCTAAAGAAAAAGTTAGTATATGATCAAGAAGATAATTAAGAAAATTAACTACAACTTAATTTTACCTCGCTAACTCTATGATGCACTTCCTTTACAAAGTTTTCTACTTTTTTGTAATTTCTTAAAAACTAAGCAAGTTTCTGAATTCACTTATTTACTAAATAAAACCCTTTTTGTGTTTTTCTTTGATGAACTTCTTACTTATTAATTACTTTTCTAAGGTTTACTTTCTTTTTCTTGAATGAGATTTTTCTTAGAGGAAGGAAGTAGAGAAGATGAGAGTAGTATTAAGAGAAGTTGTGAAGTAAAGTTGCGTTTATGTGGATTGAAGCTTAAGTTGTGTGGTTAATGAAAACAAAGGGGGTATTTATAGGGAAAAGAGGTGATGGATTAGGGTTTAAGGAAGCTAAAAAATCAGATTTTTCACCCAAAAATTCCTCCTTGCACGCCTAGCTATTCAAGAATGCAACGGCTCTTCGAGTAGTATTCAAGCACGCACAATTAAAGGAGGCAACTCCTATTTTGTAGCTAACAACCTAACAACTATTGAGTGTAACTCCCCTTACCACGCACATGTATAGCAGCCTTTATCAACCCTCATAAAGGAATCTCACAAGACTTATAACTAGACTAAGACTCTTACAGGATAAATAAAATGCACGCACAAGAGGCATGCTTACATTAGGACTCTACACTTAGAATCATAACTACACTATGACTCTTAGCTTTAGGGAATGAAATACAACTCGACTAAAACTAAAACAAAGTACTCGACTCAATCTAGGAATTAAAATGCAACTAAGTTATTACATAGTAGGATAAATGAACTAAGCAACCAAGGTAACAACTTGATCATCATGGACATTAGTCAAAGGAAAGAAACTACAAACTTCATCAAAGGTAGCATCCACCAAGTCGATGAGCTTAGTATCCTTGACTAAAAAAATAGAAGAAGGAGATGGTCCTCCATCACATATTGAGCTCCAATTAAGAAAGATCATCACGCAACCGCATCACATTGATTGCATAAATTCCACAATCAAATTTTTTCTTACTAATGTAAGGGTGATATGATTCCGCGAACAGCTCCTGCTTAGCTTCCCCAGATCTTCACTCGACCAAGGTTCACTAACGATTCGAACTATAATATCATTGCTCCACTCACCAAAGATTCGAATTAGGAAGGTTTCTAGATGATTTAATTTAGCTTCACTCACTAAACGTAGAATTCAATTAGCTTAATCTAAACTTCTGTCATCTAAATCAAGAATCTTGTGTTTAGGTTAACTCCCTAAAATCAATAATAATTCTGGAAAAAACGTCCAAAATCAATGAAGAATAATTAAATTCAACTTATTTAACAAAAATCTCTGGATTTTATTAATGATAGTCAAACTACATATATATAAACTAAAGAAATTAAATCTAATTGTACTAGAAGTAGGAAAGATAAAAATTAGCAAACTAATCCTAATCCTACACGACTAAGATAAAGAGAATTGATAAAGATAAACATATAATAGACTCCTATTGTGCTTGAAGTAAGAAAAACCTATTCCAAGTAGAGTAGTAAACACTTTCAAGCAAATGACTCCTTATACTACTATAATTCTACTCCAATTAGGAATCGTAGTCCAACTAGGATTTGGATTTCTAACCGAATTAGAATTATGAACAAACTAAACTTTTATACTCCTTATAGAACTAGGACCTCTATTCCTATTAGGATTAGGATTAGGATTGTAGGAGTCATATTCCTATTAGAATTGGAAAAACTACTAATCCTCCTAACAGAACTAGGACTACTTTACAACCTTCATTCCTAAGAAAGACTAAGCTATTCAAATCCACATCAAAGGGAACTTAAAATATATCCTCTCATAAGCAGCAATTTCATTCCCAGATTGATGTCCAATTTCATCAGAAGAGAGATACTCAGTTATAGCCGTGTTTTAATTTCGCCTATGTGGGATGAGCTCGTATTTAAGTTCCTCATTATAAAGGTATTATTGAAAACGTTGTTTTGAAATCGCCAACAAGTATTTAAAGGAAGACTCGTAAAGCTAATTCAGTACAAGAAAAATCGCTTATAGTGGCAAGCTAAATCTGCCTCCGGAAACAAAGATATAGCCTCTAATTGCTTTTTGAAGCAAATCAGTGGTTGCCTCTAATAGTTCTGTTGCTAATTAATGGTTGCATCTAAAAGTCTCTTTTTGAGGAAATATAACTTCTTGCCTATAAAAGATTATACATTTAGAAGCAACCATATAATCTTGCCTCAAAATATTATTAGAGGCAACAATATATTCTTGCCTCAAAATATAATTAGAGGCAATATAAAACATTGCTTCTAAGACTAGATGCAACCATATAATTTTGCCACGCAATATAATTAGAGGCAATATAACAATTGCTTCTAAAAACCACATATATTTAGAGGCAATCATATTATTTTGCCTCAATATATAAATAATGGCAATTTGAATATTTGGTTCTGAAAATTAATATGTTTAAGGATAGCCATATAATTTTAATGCAAATATAATTAAAGGCGATGTATTATTTTCCAAATAATGATATTCAAATGCAATTTAAAACTAATCGTGTTTAGATGAATTAAAAACAATCTAGCGTATTATCTAGTGCATTTCCAAATATGATCCTCTATAATAAGTAACCTTGATAAAATTGCAAAAGTAAACCAACAAATTTCATGGAAATCGAGGATTTATTAATTGCAAGAAATATAACTAACAAAAGCAAATTATTGTAGTAAAATTTCAAATATGATAGTACACTATCAACTAAATAAAACATCATATGCCGTGAAACAACCTGCAAGACCAAATCTAACAAAAACTACCAAAGTCAAACCAAGTCAAAATTAATCTTTATCATCAGAGAACAAAAATAGTAAAACAATGGTGACAAGGTTTTATTGTACAACTCTAGACTAAACTTTTCCCTGCTAAGTTGAAGTCTAGTTGGTCTGGTCCATTTTCTGTGACTAATACTAACAAGTTTAGTTCCATCGAGGTGATGAATGCAACAGGTGAGAACTTCAAAGTTAATAGTCAACGCTTAACCCTGTACCATACAAGAATCCCTATTGGATTTGTGGAGGAATTATACCTCCAACCCCCCATCCCCTTCTGCTTGAGGGATGAAGCCTTATGGCCGTGTATGACCTTTATAAACCAGCGGTGATCGGGATGAAACCCGATTTCCCTTTTTCTTTTCCTTTTTTTTATAGGCTAAAGTCGTATCACCTAATCAAAATAACCTAAGGTCCACTAATTAGTAGTTACGGAAGTCAGGATCGAATCCACAGGGAGAAAGTTATATTATTATATCTAAACACTAATATTATACTAACAAAATCAAATTAAGATGGTTGTGTTACAAAACTAAGCAAATAATAGAATTAAACACGAAAGTATAACTCAATTAATAATAGAATAATAATGTTCGGAAGAGTGTATAATAACAATGATTAGGTTCGAACAATATCAAGGAACAAGAACAAGATAGTTCTTAGCTATTCAATGATAAAGGCAAAGCCACCACAAAGAATAAACTAAGGGTTTTCATGCATAAAGGCAAAGCCACTAGCAATCAAGAGAGTTGTGTTTGCACACTTAAGTTTTAACAAAAACTCACAAAACTTTTATTCAATCACATGAAATATTCGAACTACATGCTATCTATTTATACTAAAGCGTGCATGCTAGGGTTAGGACAAATCCTTATGTAATAGCCCTATTTTTAAGAATGTTTATTTAAAAGCTAATTACAATTACTAAGTTAATTATGTTTTGGAAATCTTATTTTATTTGAGTTATGGAGTATGAATTTTATTTGTCAATCATGTATATATAATTGTTATATTAATTTATGGATTATTATTATACTTTTATATATCGCGTTTAATGAGCAATTTGTTGATATGTATTACCCGAATAGGAAACCAAAGTCGGGTTCCCTTCCTTATGTTGTCGGTTAGATAAACCCAAATACCCCCCTCCTCTTGTCGGTTGTTTAGAGAATTAAAACCCCCCAAAAATCTTTTCTTTCTCTCTCTTCCCGTGTGAAAACCCGAAACCCCAATTGAATCCCACACTCTCCGATGTAGTTCGGTGAGTGTGATGGTAATAGTTCGGGTTATCTCGACTAGAGTCTCTTTCGCTGTGCTTAATCTTTTATAAGCTGGTCGAGAAAATTCGGGCTGTTACAAGTGGTATCAGAGCTTGAGTAGTTTTTGGATACGCTGTGATCTTCATATCATCGTGTAAGGGTTGAATATAGGTATAATGGATTGACTAAAAAGTTAGGTATAAATGAATCAAGCCGTATGAGAGTTTGCGCTTATGCGTGTGCTATATGGATCCATTTATATGCGTAGGTATTACTTGTGTGTATATTTGCTATGTGTAGAATGTTATTTTGGTATGACTTGATTGTTTATGATGTTATTTACCTACAAGTGTGTATTACAAGAAAATTTATATGATTTACTTAAGTAAATGATTTTTAAACGAGATCTCTGCAAATGAGATGATTGAAATCCAGTGCCAACAAGTTTGCCCCTTTTGTTTTCTTTGCTCCTTGATATTGCGAGTCAAGTCGAAGTAGAGATTTTCTTTGCTCCTTGATTTCGCGAATCGAGTTGAAATAGAGATATAAAAGATGATGGTAAAATGGAGGCTGGACGCCTAATGTCTTGCGAGCTTGAGATTTTGGTTTTCTGAGAATAATTGTTTACAAGTTTCGAGGACAAAACTTTTGATAAGGGTGGTAGTATGTAATAGCCCTATTTTTAAGAATGTTTATTTAAAAGCTAATTACAATTACTAAGTTAATTATGTTTTGGAAATCTTATTTTATTTGAGTTATGGAGTATGAATTTTATTTGTCAATCATGTATATATATTTGTTATATTAATTTTATGGAGTTATTATTATACTATTTTATATATCGCGTTTAATGAGCAATTTGTTGATATGTATTTACCCGAATAGGAAACCAAAGTCGGGTTCCCTTCCTTATGTTGTCGGTTAGATAAACCCAAATACCCCCCTCCTCTTGTCGGTTGTTTAGAGAATTAAAACCCCCCAAAAATCTTTTCTTTCTCTCTCTTCCCGTGTGAAAACCCGAAACCCCAATTGAATCCCACACTCTCCGATGTAGTTCGGTGAGTGTGATGGTAATAGTTCGGGTTATCTCGACTAGAGTCTCTTTCGCTGTGCTTAATCTTTTATAAGCTGGTCGAGAAAATTCGGGCTGTTACACCTTAAGTCCTAGACTCCTAACACTTTTGAATCATGAAAAATCCATCGTTTTAAGAACATAGGCAAAACCATGATTCCTAATACAAATATAACTAGGAAAGCAATAAAGATAGTATGATTCCTAATAGAACTAGAACTCTCATAGACATGTTAATCACACGCCTAATCTATGCTACCTAAGTTGGTTAACAAACATATTACCACCTTGGTATTTATCCCCATGAAGAGTCCTCCATGTACATCAATTGAGCCATGGTCCATTGAGACATTATTCTTATGAACAAGAGCTAGTAAACTTGCATCAACTACTCTTGTATCATCCTCCTCTTCTATAAAATAATTGACCTCAATTGAGCAATATCATCATCATGGACATAGGGAGCTAAATCACCCACATTCACAGTGGCACTCACATTATAGTCTCCAGGTAAGTCAAGCTTGAAGGCATTATCATTAACCTTCTCTACAATCTTGAATGGTTCATCTGAACGTGGCATTAGCTTGTTCTTCCGAAGGCAAGGAAACCTATCCTTCCTTAGGTGCAACCAAACTGAATCACCAACCTCGAACACATGTCGCACTCGATTCTTGTTAGCTAATTGTTGGTACTTGGTGTTCACCTTCTAAGTTGTAGCCTTCACTTGTGCATGAAGCTTGAGAATAACTTGCGCCTTCTCCTTAGCATCAACATGGTAAACCTCATCACTAAGGAAGGGAATAAGATCAATAGGCACCCTAGGCTTGACACCATAGACAACCTCGAAATGAGAGCATCTTATGGAATATGTAGGAGGCCTATTGTAAGCAAACTCAGCATATGCAAGCTTCACATCCCAATCCTCGGTACTCTTTCTAACTAATCCCCTAAGTAAGGCGCCTAAAGTTCAATTTGTTACTTCACTTTGCCCATCAGTTTGAGGATAGTGTGAGGTGCTAAAACACAACTTTGTACCAAGGATCTTCCATAAAGTCTTCCAAATTAAAAGTAGCTCATGAATTTAGTATCCCTATCACTCACACTAGTTTTAGGAACACCATGGAAACGAATTATTTCCTTACAATACAAATCAGCCACCTTTGAAGCATCATCCGTCTTGTGACAAGGAATAAAGTGTGGCATTTTAGAAAATCTATCAATGACAACCATTATAGAATCCTTACCTCTCCGTGTCCTAGGCAATCCCACAATGAACTCCATAGCAATATTATCGCAAGGACAATCTAGAATAGGTAAAGGAGTGTACAAGTCTTGGTGAAAAGTGCTCTTGGACTTTTGACATGTAGCACAATGTGAAAGAACCCGTTGAACATCTCCTTACATCTTTAGCCAATAGAAATGCTCTTGAAGAATAGCCAAAGTCTTGTTCATCCCAAAGTGAGCAGCAAGCCCTCCACCATGAGCTTCCCTCACCAATAACTCACGAATGGAACAAGAAGAGATGCATAGTCTATCCCTTTTGAAAATGAACCCATCATGAACCACATAAGCACCACGTGACCCCTTAGAGCACGCCTCCAATACCTTCCTAAACTTCTCATCCTCGGTGTAGTACTCCTTCACTAACTCAAAGCCAACGAGCCTCGAACTCAACACTCCAAGTAAAGAGTGCCTCTTAGACAAAGCATCTGTCACCACATTTGCCTTGCCTTCCTTGTACTTAGAAGAGAAGTTAAAAGATTGCAAAACTTAACCTATTTGGCATGTCTAAGGTTTAGCTTTTGATGTCCATGTATATACTTCAATGTCTCATGATCAGAGTGAAGCACAAGTGACTTGGACGAAGGTAATGACTCCAATGGTCAAGTGCTCGAACTATTGCATAGAATTCTTTGTCATATGTAGAGTAATTGAGCTTGGCACCACCCAAATTGTCACTAAAGTATGCAATAGGTCGCTTCTTTTGTATCAACATAGCTCCAATGCTAACACCACTAGCATCACATTCAACTTCAAAAGGTTGAGTGAAATCCGGAAGTGCAAGAATAGGGCTATTGCACAAAAAGTCTTTAATGCTACCAAATGCTTGTTGAGCTGCCTTGGTCCATGTAAACATCCCTTGTTTGATACTTTCAGTCATAGGAGCTACATTACTACTAAAGTTGCGCACAAACCTTCTATAAAAAGAGGCTAAACCATGAAAGGAACGTAGCTCTGAAATGGTAGAAGGAATGGCCAACTTTTGATTGCCTCCACCTTGGATGGATCAACTAACACGCCATCTTTGGAGACAATGTAGCTTAAGAATGTAACACTAGGAACTAGAAAATAACACTTCTCTATCTTCCCATATAGCTTCTTTTTGCACAACACCTCAAAGACTTCTCTTAGGTTAGTTAGATGCTCCATAACACTTCGGCTATAAACAAGGATGTCATCAAGATACACCACCACACACCTACCTAAGAAGGGTTTCAACACCTCATTCATCAACCTCATGAATGTGCTAGGTGCATTAGTAAGTCCAAATGGCATGACAAGCCACTCATATAACCCCATCTTAGTTTTGAAGGCAGTTCTCCACTCATCTCCTTTTCTCATCCTGATGTGATGGTAGTCACTCCTCAAATCAATCTCAAAGAAAATAGTAGAACCATGTAATTCATCAAGTAGGTCATCCAATCTAGAGATAGGAAATTATACTTCACATTGATGTTGTTAACAACGCTACCATCAATGCATATGTTCCAAGTACCATCCTTCTTAGGTACCAACAATGCAGGAACGATACATGTGCTCATGCTCTCACATACATATCCTCTAGACATCAATTCTTCAATTTGCCTGTGTAGTTCGTGTGTCTCTTGAGGATTACACCTATAAGAAGCCTTGTTAGGAAGAGACGCTCCTAGAACTAGGTAAATTTGGTGCTCTATGCCTCGGATTGCTGGCAATCCTAGAGGTAGGTCTTGAGGGAACACATCATTGTACTCATCAAGTACACTCTCAAGATGCTTAGGCATCTTGTACCCTTGCTGCTCCCCGTCAACTTCTCGTGCATCCAAGATGTAACCTTCACTTTCTTCTTCCAACTCCCTCTCAATCTCCTTAGCACTCACCAACAATGAGCCCTTTGATGTAGGAGAGGATGTCAAAGGCTTGAAGGCTGTTTTCTTACCTCCCACAGTGGCAACGCATATATTTGAGCGCCCATCATACTTTACAAAGCAATCATATTATCATGGTCTCCCTAACAAGATATGACAAGCATCCATGTCGCATACATCACACAAAACCTCATTGTTAAACTTGCCATTTTCGAACATGATTAAGGCTTGTTTGGTTACTTTAATGCCATTATCATCACTAAGACAATTCAACTTGTAGCGGCATGGGTGACTAGAGGAAGGCCATTTTAGTTTATCAATGAGGGTGGTAGACACAGCATTAGCACAACTATCATTATTAATGATCAAGTCACATACCCTTTGCTTCACTAGGCAACGCGTGAAGAAGATCTTGTCCCTTTGAGTGTTGTCCAAGGGAGCTGGTTGTGTATGCAACATGCGCCTAACAATGAGTTGTTGGCCTTCATGGACTAGTTCTTCCTCATAATCTACCTCATAAGCATCATCATCTTCATGACTCTTATTGTGATCACCACCATGCTCCTCTTCTTCAAAGCTACCTGTAACATCCTGATTCCCGAGCTGCTAGCTAATCACACTAAAGATGCACTAATCACAATCAATGCTTAATAAGCCTCGAATTAATTATTTACTCGCAGCGGAAACATAACCTTACAAATCGATCCTAGACTTGTGGGTTATGGGCCCAAAAACAAAATCCTTAAAGAAACACAATTATCACGACTAGATTCCCAAATATTTTATACAACAAAATATAAATAACTATTCTCAAATCAATTATCTAGATACAAACTCAATTCATAATCCACGACAACATCATAATCTTGCTTCACTTCCATTCTCGAGCTCTTGATACCAAACCTGTAAATTCAGAGAAGAAATACAAAACAAACAAAATTCCAAAACGAGTGGAAAACTCGTAACCTTTACTTCAGCCCGTTATAAACATTTTGTTTCTCAAATCATTTTCATCTCGTTACACCGCTGACATAGTTCACTCTCTTAAACAAATTAGTGGCAAGTACGGGCTTTGGACAAAAGACAAAAGCTGCCTCCAAGCTTCGCTATGGAGTCTAGCAATACACTACCCCCAAAGTTCGCAATGAAGCGTAGCCGACCGTATCAGGTCAAAAGAGTAACCATCCTTCACCCATACCTTGCCCACTTACTATTTTTAGTTCATAAACTAAGCCAGCAAAACAGTTGCATATTCATATTCATCGAATAACGTTTCTAGAATCAACACATTCATAACTATGGCCATAGTACGAACTTAAGTATCAAAAACAGAATAGAGACCCACACACACATGGGCATGAGTAAATGATTTTACTGAACATAAAAGTTACCTGAAATATAATCCAATTCCACCAACATAATTTCCTTCATAATCCCGAATGATACTTCACTCCAAAATTATCCTCCAAGAATCACCTCACAATTATATTGATAATCAATAATCAATCATAACTAATCTAATTAACTACAAAGTGAAACCATAACTAATTCCCATTTTCAAGTTATCAACCTTTAACATTCTAATTCTATAATCCTTAATCTATAATGAGAATTCTTATTATAGAACCAAACTAACTAACCTTATTTCACAACTTTCACCTAAATCAAGAACAACAACAAACCAATAACTATGGCACATCACCACCACCACAACAATCCCAACACCAACAATAATATAACAGCAACACCACCACTAACAATAACAACAACATTAATACAACAACAACAACATAATAACAACACCACCAATACAACAGCACAACCAACATAAACCACCACAACAACAACCACCACAACTCCTCTCAATTAGACTATACTCCATAATGAAACTCCTAATCATCATCTAATTTACAAAACAATTAGAAACAAAAGTAAACCAATAAAGCATTTGCTAACACCAACTAGAAATCAGATATAGAAACAAGAGGTAGGAATTTTATACCTCTACCATCCAAGAAGCAGCGAAAAACAGAGGAAGCAGAGAATAGAGAGAACATAGAATAGAGGGATCTCGAAGCTCTGGCGAGGCTGATTGAGCAACGATAAATAAGCGATGCACCACCGTAAGTAAACGATAAGAACAAGACCCGTAACACAAGCAGAGGAGAGGAAAATTTTCGAGGGAGGAGAGAGAAACACAGGGCCGCAGTGGCTCGTGAGCAGCACCGCACACACAACCGCGACGCACAACAGCAGCTGCGTGGTGGCTTGCGAGCAGCACCACACGCACAGCTCCGACGAGTAACAAGAACGCCGGCGAGGCAATCGAATTCCGACGAGACATAAAGCAAGGGACGAGAGAGAGGATTGAGGATTTGGGAGTTTTTGGGTTCTCACGGGAAGAGAGAGAGGAAAGAAAGGGTTTGGCTGGGGTTTTGTTTCATTAAACTGACCGACAAATGAAGGGGATATTTGGGGTTCATTTAATCTGTTATTTCCCTAGGAACACTACAAGAGGGGGGGGGGGTGAATTGTAGGTGTAGAAATAAACGTAACTTTTTGCGGAAATTTAAACTTAAACGAATAAACAAGCTAGAGGAACACAAGGGATTTTTACGAGGAAAAACTTCTTGGGCCCAACAGGAAAAAACAACCTCGACCACTAGGGATTTTAAACTCAACTCTTTCACTAATTAGGCCAAACAACTTTGTTACAACCTAATTCTAACTCGAGCCACACCTTGAGTTCCTAAACTCAAGTTCCTGAGCCACTGTTCCCTTAACAGCAGTTCCTCTCAACTTCACTCGAAGTTTTCTCACTCATACAAGCTTACTCAAAGCCTCTCTCTTACAGAACTTCACTCAAAGTTCCCTTACCCCAAAAACCAAAATACAATTGATCGAAATAAGCTTAGTGGAATTAGAGTAAGAAAGCAAAGAACAAATGGCTATTATGAGAGAATGAAGGCACTGACACTTAATTAGTTAAACTCACTTAATTACTTAGTCAGACACATTTGGAACTCATTTAGACTTCAATATTTATAGTGACAATCACAAGAACGTGGGAGTAAAACTCGATTCATGTTAAGTCCATTAACCCAATGTTCCTTCCCCTAAGGAACACTTTCTCATCATGTCCCATGATCCCATGACTCATCATTTGAACGTGGATATATTTTAGCCACAACTCCTAAGATTAGGAGTTTCTTGAGTTTATCCGAAAATCAGTTAATATAAAAACAATTTTATTATTAAAACTGAATTTTTAATCTTTAAGAAAATATTATCTTTTAAACTAAATCTTTAAAACCGGATAATTATTTTCTATTTTTTCCGAAAAATAAAATCTTTTCCTTAAAAAGATTTTCTATTAAAACTGATTTTCATTTAATAGAAACTAATTTCCTATAATTTAGGCATGACTTACTCAATTCTAATTGTACCTTATACTTTGCACGCCTAAGTCTAGTTCCTTTTATAAACAAGTTCCTTTAACAGATATTTTAGTGCCACTTAGTTTGTTCCTTAGAAAGGAACAAACTCTCATTCTCAAATAAAACTGCCACTGTTCCTTACCATCTTTCTTTGTTCCTTTACATGGAACTAGAAAATAAAACGCCTAGCTTTTATTCTTCTTGATCCAATGCTTGCTCCAGTATCACTTATAGAAACTTCTTTACTTAGCCTTTGAAATCCTCTCTTGACTTCTTCCTTGACTTCGTATTCTCCCAGTTCCTTTCATTGATACCTTAAACATCATACACTTAAATAACTCATTAGTTCACTACTTAGTTTGCATCTTTGTTTCTTTGTCATCATCAAAACTAGGGTTCAACAATTTCCCCCTTTTTGATGATGACAACAAAGGTACAAACTAAGGCAATAACAAATAATATAAGTGAATGAAAATGATAAAACAATAAAGAAGAAAATGAAAAATAAACACAATTAGTAAGTTACTTAATGTTTGAATTTTGATTTTTCATTTACCTTAACCTATTTTTGATTTTTCATTTACCTTATCCTAATTTTTAATTTTTTAATTTTTCAGATTTTTCAGATTATGTACAGTTTGTTCCTTAAATCTTTCCCCCTTTGTCATCCTAAAAAAGAATAGACTCTGCATGTATTGATGAATTGATTTAACACCTTAAGACCATATGCAAGCACCATTGTGGTTAAGTTAGAATTCAAAGAGTAAACTTGCTCAAACATCAATCACATAATACTAGCCATTCCAAGGAAGAAATTATGCAAAACATTCAAACACAGACATATAGCAAAAGTCATTGTTTATATATAGCACTTGTTCCATAACAAAACAAAGAAAGAAAAGAAAAAGGATTAAACAAAAGTCGTGTTCCTTGAAAAGGAAACAGGAACAACAACAACAAAACTAAGAAAGGGAAGGGGAATGGTGTTCCTCTACAATCTCTTCTTCAACCACATCCTCTAGCTTCTTCATTACCTCCCATGATTTCACCAACCTGTTCCTTCAACTCCTCCAAGCTAGGGCCATATATCCATCTTCTTTTGTTGCGCAATCACCGTATCACTAGAATCTTCATAAGACTCATCATTTGTCAGTTTTATGCATCCAAAGTCCAGTAGGTGATTATAAAATTTATCATGTTGAGCAGGAAGAAAACATCATTAACCCAGCTACATCATCCGGAGATTCTTGTTCCTTACCCTTGGAACCTGAGGCAGATGGGATGATTGTGAGGAACTGGGAGGGTTGAATGGAAGGCTCATCGTTCCGGATGGAAACAGAAGGAGAAGGGTTGTAAAGGGAGGAAGAAATGGTGGTGTTGGTGGAAGAGTTGTGGAGGTGGAAGCAAAAGGTTAGGTCCTTTTATTTCATCCTTAATCTGCTCAAAACTGGAAGGAACAGAAAGGATAGGGAGAAATGGAGGTCAGTTTTGTGAAAGGAACAAGAGTTTGGTGATGGTGGTGGATGGGTTCCTTGAGAGTGGAGGGTTCCTGTTCCTCTGCATCCGAAAGGACTAAAGGGAGTCCTTGTTGAAGGAACAGAAACAGTAGGAGCAATTTTCAACGATGCTCTTCCTCACCTCTGAGGACAAAGGGGTAGGCTTTTGGCAATGTGTTTGCGCCTCTTTGGTTTCGGTTCCTCCGGTTAGGAACATGTTCCTCCAAGTAACATCATCATCTTGTTCCTCTATGTCACATTAGGCATTTTCTTTTGCTTGAGGAACTGGAGCTATTCTCCCTTGAATGAGTACTCCTTCTTGGACAGAAAGACCAAGTCCATTAAGAGTCTTCTCATTCAAGATGTTCCCTTGTTTACCTAATGTAGGCCATCCAGTGAGTCTACTTCAAAGTGATGAAGTAGAATGTTATCAAGGCTCCATACCAATACATAGTGATTTCATACAATGGGTAAGATGTTGGATAAAGAGAGAAGGGAAATTGATTTGTATGTGGTGGTCTAAAAAAACATGTAACACATATCTAAGAGACCCACTTCATTCCTCTTTTCAGTGCGAGGAATGAGTGCTCTCCATACCAAGTTGAATAGACTTTGTGAAGGGGAGAAGTAGGTTATGGTTTATTTATTTTTTGACCAGCAGTTCCTCCAAAATATTCACAATTTTGTCCTGAGGAAAATTCGGAAAAGAAACAGTTCCTTTCCGTTTAAATATAAATCAGTTCCTTTGCAAGGAACTTCCAAACTTTGCCCAATGTGGCTTGATTAAACTTAATTTTCTTTCCTCTAACCTCAGTTGTGCAGTCCATTACATTTGTAAAATTGCACAAAATTCGTCCATAGCAAAGGAACAAGTGCGTTGTTAAAGGCGAATTCAAACAAGAATTCCATGCCTGTTCCTTTAGAATGGTAGTTAATTCATGAAATTTACTTTATTTGCCCATTCTAATCTACACAAAAACCCAAGACATACCTAGATTCGCTTCTTCAACCCGTTTCTTGGAAGAGAAGAAACAGTTCCTTTGGAAGGAACAGCGTAATTCTTCTTCTTCCCCTGTGTTTGTTCCGGGGTTTCTTCTTCATCATCTTCCCCAATTAATTTTCTTCTCGCAAGCTTCTTCTTGGAGATTCTAATTGTTGTTCTTCATGGGGTTTCTTGATTTGGTCGATTTCAAGGGTTTTGGTAGGAGAAGGAGAATTTTCCATTTTTGAGAGGTTGGATTTTTGGATGTTGGAAAAGGAGAGTTGCGTGAGGTTTTTGCCATGATTTGAGGAAGAGTTGAGGTTTTTATGGAGTATGAAGAGGTGTGATGAATTTTTTCGGCTATGGTGAAGATGAAAAGTTGGAGGAACATGGTTTCTTAATGTGAATAAAGAGGGAGTTTGCATGTAATAGTGTCTTGACACGCGGGAAAAAATAAAACAAATAAAAATAAAAAGAAAACAAAAAGATGATAAATAAGAATCAAGATTTAATTAAATCTGATTCCTTTTATTTTGGGATTTTTCGGATTTTTGGATTTTTATGAGTTTTAATTTTTGAAGAAAAATAAATGCTAAGGAACTTGTGCTATAGGAACAACTAATGCTACATATCAATGTCCTTCATATCATGCATGTTTCTTAACCTTAGGAACAGTAAGGGGAGTATTATGTGACATTTGTGAGTTGTTTAATTTCTTTGAATTCATGTTTATGTTTTGTAACATTCCAATTTGCAATGGTCTTAGGCAATTAAACACAATTATTTTTAGCACACAAAGTCACTCAAATTGATTCAAACATGGGGGAATGACATAGGAACAATCACTTAATTTTTATTAACCTAACTCAAGCCTTAATTTTTCATATCTACTCTTTGCAAAGGCTTAGTTAGTATATCAGCAATCTGATTCTCAGTTTGACAAAACTCAAGTTTAATCAAACCTTTTTCAACATTTTCTCTTAAAAAGTGATGTCTGATATGTATATGTTTAACTCTAGAATGATGCACTGGATCTTTAGAAATACTAATAGCACTAGTATTATCACAATAAATAGGAACACAATCAAAGTTTATTCCATAGTCACTAAGTTGTTGTTTTATCCAAAGCATTTGAGAGCAACATGCAGCAGCTGCTACATATTCTGCTTCAGCAGTGGATAAAGCAACTGTGTTTTGTTTCTTGGTACTCCAAGAAACTAAACTATGACTAAGGAATTGTGCCATACCTGAGGTGCTTTTCCTATTTACAAGATCTCCAGCATAATCTGCATCTGCATATCCTTTTAGCTCAAATGTATCACTTCTTGGATAGTAGAGTCCAAGATCATCTGTTCCTTTAAGATATCTAAGAATTCTCTTCACAGCTGTAAGGTGAGACTCTTTTGGATTTGCTTGAAATCTAGCACACAAACCAACACAAAAAAAGCTATGTCTGGACGACTAGCAGTTAGATACAAAAGTGAACCAATCATTCCTCTATATTTTGTTTGATCAACACTTGTTCCTATGGAGTCTTCATCTAATCTAGTTGAAGTTCCCATAGGAGTGATTTATCTTTGAGTTTTCGAGGCCATATTTCTTTAATAGTTCCTTTATGTATTTTTGTTGGTGAACAATCACTACAACAAATCATCACTTGTGCCACGAATTATGCCACGAGAAATCAAAATTCGTGGCATAATTGCATATAGCCACGGGAAAAATAAATAGTAAGAGAAAAGCTAAAGAAGAAGAAAAATTTATGTCATGGGTAAATAATTTCCCGTGGCAAATATTAAAATTATGCCACGGGTAGATATTTTCTCGTGGCAAACTTTAAACTTCAGGCAAGAGTAAGAAATTTTCGTGGAAAACATACATTTATGCCACGATTTTTGCCACATTACAAATTTTCGTGGCTAAATCTATTTTGGGCACCGAAAAATAGAATATAGTGGCATATAATTTCATGGCAATAAATATACCTTTCATCACATTTAGCCATCAGACTTTGTTATTCTATATAAAAGTATATTAAACATAATACATATTAAAAGTAGCGTATATGTGGTCCATTTTTGTTAAAACACATTAACAATTTTTTATAGAAATGTTGAGTTTTTTTTCGAAAAAAGTGTTTAACAACCAACTAGGAACACATAAATCTATCTATAAATAATGTCTTTTAAGTAAATAAATTTATTGTAATTCTATTAACTTATTTATTCTTCTTTGTATTTATTTTCAAATTAATTTATTAAACATACATATCTAAGCATATTTGGTTCAATATTTGTTTCTTACTTAAACGTAAAATTTAGATCAAATTAAATTTAGATCAAATTTTTTTGCACCCAAAATAATGGCGCTAATCATATGGTTATGGCGGTAGAAGGAATTTTGGCCGAAATCTAAACCTAACTGAGTTATTTCTCACATATCTATCTAACGCTATTCTTCTTGTCATCAAAAACCGCCATTAATTCTCACACCATCACAACAGAGAGGCCCGACTGTGATTCACGCATGCAATTCGACAATCGAACTACTCCCTCACACCATCGTTGGTAAGATTGTAATTCAATCGATTGGCTTTTACGAATTTGTATTCGTTGCAATTCAACCATTCTTGTTCTGTCGTTTCTTTGATAATCGAAATCGTTTCAGAAATTTGTTCCAAAGAGAATAGAAGACAAAGAACCCATCCTTGAAGTTGAACTGGTAATTCGTCATTCCTCTCTTTATTCATGGTGTTTTGATTATTTTAGGGATTTTCGATTTTAGTCGTTTTGTGTTGTATGTAAATTATGAATCAATTTTCCGATTTTAGTGGTTTACGCTCTAAAGCTTTTGAAATTGTTTAGCATCAAGAAAGGAGTTGAATTGTCTTTTGTGTAATGAAAAATGTATTCTTTACTTGATACTGAAATCAAGCTCTTCTTGCTTCGAATGTTTTTTGTTTTATATTTGGGCTTTTTGTCTCTTTTTTTTTCTTCCTTTTCTTCTCTTTTATTGTTCGTTTGTCTGACAATTCAACTCCTTTCTTGAGGCTAAACAATTTCAAAAGCTTAGAATCCAAAACTGAGTTAGAAAGAGCGAGCAACAGAGATGTATCACATCTCAAAGAGGTGATGTCGAAAGAACATTAGATGGACAGGGAACCATTCATGCAACCATATCATAATATATTGATAAAATTGGCAAGAGCTAGTAATATTGGAAAAGATATCAAAAAGTCAATACATTGTTTTTGTTAAATACTGTAAGGTAACCCTTCATGATAATCATACATCAATTTGATTCTTGGACTCATAATCATAACTGCAGTTACAGGGCCAGGGCCATCTTGGTAAATTTAGGGGCCCTGATCAAATATGAAATATGTGGCCTTTGTTATCAGACAGTAGAAATTTCATAGAACTTATCATAACAATTTATTAATTACAGCAATCTATTTCTATAGATTGATACCAAAGCAAAACTATCTTCAAAAAAGAATTGACCTAAAAAAAAAAAAAAAAGAAAGATTATGTGAAAAAGAAAAAAAAAGGAAGAAGAATACAGAAGTTTTGCCCATCGCAGATATTGACATAATGTATACTCTTCATCTTCATTGTTTACTAACTAATACCAATAAATTTTAGAGAAAGATAATTTTCAGTTTTCAAGTGAACAGAGAAAGAAATTTGATATAAATAAATTGTTATTGCCAATTGAAGGAAAATGATGCACTAAAATGAAGATGGAAAGTTGAAGTATAAAAGATGTAAGGTCAATATTTACCCTTGTTGCAGTAGGAAAAAGTTGCTTCGAATTCGTTCTCTGCTTACCATATCTCAGCTACATTGTTAAAAATATGCAGAGTTCAAATCCCCACTTTCATAGGAAAAAGGTTGCACAGTAACCACTCTTACAGTTACAGTTTCATTCTATTGTTTCCATAATCTGAAATTCTATTACTCTTGTTGCACCTACCGGTTTTATCTTTGCCATCTAGTTTGAGTTTCTTGTGTGCTTGCTTTAAGTTGGTATTTGAGATCGTGTATTTAAAATTCGAAACTGTAATAAACAAAAGAAATACTTAGTTTCATCTGCTTTCCATATTACAGCTGAAGCAAATTTCTCATTTTTTTCTACGGCATGATTTTGGTACATTCCCATTACTCTATTTTTTGTTGCTTCTTTGTTTACTGTAATTAATTGTCTTAATTTCAAACTTGAACTATATATATTAGTGTCATTTCTAATTATTAAATATATTATATTGCTTATCTTGTAGTAAGAAATCTTCTCAATCATGGATGATTCAGATGTCCAAAAGAAAAGATTACAGTGGATGGAATTTGAAAATAGATTTGATGATTTATATATAAATGGAGTTAATGAGTTTCTTGACTATGCTTTCAATAATTTGGCCTTAAGTAGTGACCTAGGAGAAGAGGATAAAAAGGTACCTTGCCCTTGTAATCGATGCAACAATAGTCGACATAAAACAAGGGAAGAAATCTATAATGATTTGCTACTTAATGGCATTGTGCGAAGTTATGTTCGTTGGATTTATCATGGAGAATATAAACCCCACTTAAAAGAAGTAGAAATGATTTAGGTGAAGGTAGTAGTGATGATATATTTAGGATGATCCATGAAAGATTTAGTCCTGGAGTCTCGAATAATGATGTAGATGACGATCTTGATGAAGAGCAACAATCAACTGAGGCCAACAATGTGGAGTTTGATGAGGATGGTAATCCAATTGGTCCACATTCTTCTTTATATACTTACTTCTTGGGTCAACAAGTACGGAACCGTTCTGTTTGTCCCATACAAGTTAAAGGTTGGCAAGAGTATACATCTGAAACCTTAGATCATTTGTGGACTTGTATCAAGGTGATTCTTTATCATATGTTTTATACTGTTATTATAATACTATGATTTTGGCCAATGTTAATAGTTTGCATTTGTTTATCTATTAGGAGAAGTGCTCATTTGATGATCCAGAGTATCGGAAGGAAGGTGTCTTGGCACATGCTCAACGTTTATTTAGAGATAGCAGGCATAAATTGAAACACAAATATTTCGATGCTCCAAATCTGACAACAAAAGACGACCGCATGAAGAATAAGCCAAAGGACATGAATAAAACTGATTGGAAATACTTAGTGGATTTTTGGAGCGATCCTAAGTTTCAGGTATAAGAGATTGTGAATTATTTTTATATCAAATGTGTATCTTTTCTTCGAATGTTCTAACTATTTTACTTTAGGAAAAGAGCACTAAAGCTTGTAAGAGTAGGTCTTTCCAGAAGATGCCTCACTACAATGGTAGTAAAAGTTATGCTCGGCTCAAGCAAGAAATTGTAAGTATATTTATTGATTAATTTTGACTAACTGATTTGTGCTTCATACACTTACTAGTTTTTCCATATCACTTAATGTAGAAGAAGAAAAATGGAGGGAAGTGTAGTCGGCTTGATGTGATGGTTGAATCTCGTACAAGGAAATCAAAGAAGCTGGTTGATGCTGAAACTCTAGCCAAAAACATGCATGCAGTTGTAAGTTTGTGACTTTTCGAGGTGTTCTTTTCTAGAGACTTTATTCGATGTTATCTAACTTATCATTATGCTAATTGTAGGATGAGATTAAGAAACTTAAGGAACAAAGAGAACAAGGGCATAATGAAAAGACGGATGAACAAATATTTCGTGATGTACTTGGCAAAGATACGCATGGGTATTTACGAGCTTATGGACCAGGAAAAAGCATTACAAAGCATTTTCAAGTCAAGCCTTCCCGAATTGATCTACATCAAGAGGTGGTTGAAGCTAAAAAAGACAGCTGAACAAGCAGTTCAAGAAGCAAAATTTGACGCTGAGAATGCTAGAAAAGAGGCCGAGGATGCTAGAAAGGAAGCTGAAGAAGCTAGGAAAGATGCTGAGTGTGCCAAGAATGAAGCCGAAAAAACCAGGAATGAGGTAGATCGTAAAATTGCTGCAAACAATAAGGTTTGGGAGAACAAGTTCAAGCGTATACTACAAAGTTTTGGGCTGGATACGTTTGAAGATAATGATTCCTCGAGTGATGGTTCTTCGACTTAAAGTAAGTACTTATCTTTCATACTAATAGAAATACTAATTTTAATTATTCCTGGAATGCATTCCTCTTTTCTGAACCTACTTTCTTATATTTTTCTAGAGGGGATTTTAGGGTGTGATTGTTGCAGGTTTAAGGTTGATTTATATGGAGGTAGAAGGAAGTTTAAGGGTTGTTTAGGGGTGGTTTGCTACTGGTTTTGGAGGTAATACATTGGTATCGTTGCAGGTTTTGGGGTGATATTTGCTGCTGTATAATTGGTGTTATAATGGCTGATTATTGTAGATGTTTAGAGGGTATTCTGGTGGAAATGAAGTGGTTTGGAGGGGCAGCAGTGAGGAAGTGTCAGGGAGGGGAGGGGGCTGTGAAGTGCTGTGTGCAGGGGAGGGGAGGGGGTTGTGCAGTGGGAAGGGTGCAGGGGAGGGAAGGGGTGCAGGGCAGTGGGGATGAAGTGCTGTGGGCAGGGGAGGGGAGGGGGCTGTGAAGTGCTGTGTGCAGGGGAGGGGAGGGAAGGGGTGCAGGGCAGTGGGAAGGGTGCAGGGGAGGGAAGGGGTGCAGGGCAGTGGGGATGAAGTGGTTTTATGGGGTGAATTAAATATTTTTTTCTTGTTTCACATTCACAAAATAGCATAACAAAAGGAAAACATACTTTCCTTTCATATCTGTTATATTATACTTCCTCTATTTCGTATATTATAATCCAACCCACTTTCGTCATCAAGATGTTCTGCCATTATTTTCATTGATTGAATACAATGTGTTTCGAAAATATAAAATTAAAACTGGTAGGCCGTAGTGATATTACCAATCAATAAAATAAATTGGCACGATGACAAAATGAGACAGAAGTAATGACACTAATGTGCCTGTCCTGATCTTTCAGAGCTTTCAAAATATCAAATGTTGAGTTTCACAGCACAAGTAGTATTATCCCATTCCCTACAAGACAGGATATAAAACATGAGTATTCCTTGCCTGCAGTGGGAGCCAATGGGAGATCTTTTAGATGAGAAAGTAAAATGAATAGAAGAAAGAATAATCAGGATTCAGATCAAGTATGAGATACATGACTTTAGCAGAATAAGCAGTTATAGGATCTCAGATTTTCACAAATGAATTCACAATCGATCAACAAGAATTCATATAACAATTTTGAGTGATTATTTCAATCAGATAAAAAAAATCAGAAGTAGCTTGATTTCAGCTGTTCGAAAGAAACGAAAGAAAAGATAAAGCAAGATTTTCCAGAATTCAAGAACTCAAAACTTACAGATGACTTCTGGATTTTAGAATGTGTAAATCATCAGCGATTCATTGAAGAAATGTTCGCAGCTCTAATACCATGTCAAAAACTGTAGTATGAGGTGTGATCAACCTCCATTAGAGAACTTAGAGAAGTATAGAGAAAATTTCTGGAGATAATTGTAGATAGAAGAGAATGTGTTCGTATTGTATTAACTGAATTAAAACTAGAGAATTACAGCTTATGTGTAGTTATATGCTAATCAACAAGGAGTAAACAAAGAAGAAATAAGCCAGAAATCTATAACTTGAGGGTGCTGTTTTTAGTGGTTTTGCTGATGTATTCCCCAATCTCAAGGGAATAACTACTCTTAGTACAATTAAAGAACTAAAGTCCAAAACAGAAATGTCATTATATGATTTTACCTTTCAATTTCTTTTCTTTTTGAAGTCATAAGTCATGACCCAAAAGCAACGCAACAACATTTGGAAATCAGTGTGAGCAGTCAGCCGTGAATACAAATGTATGATGGACTTCTACAGTTCTATGGTCTAACCCACTCTTTGGGTCGCGACTAAAAGTCTAAAACTTATAGCAGTAAGAGTGTATACATATACTGACCATTCACGTAATGAAATAGAAGCACAAATTTCTTGGCTTAATTATAATTCACACATACACCTACCAACATGAAAATCCTCCACGTCAATCACCTTGTAATTCTCTTCCTACAAATTTCATGGCTTGTATTTTATGGGGTGAATGTTGTGGGTTTTATTGGCTGTGTGCAGGGAGGGGAGGGAGCTGTGCAGTGCTGTGTGCAGGGCAGGGGAGGGGAGGGGGCTGTGCAGTGGGAAGGGTGCAGGGGAGGGGGAAAAAATGAAGCATTTTGGAAAAAAATGAAGCATTATGGAAAAAATGAAGCACAAGGTTATATCATTATAGACAGGGATCACCTTAATATTATCATTGGTTCTTCGAATGAATTGTTATTGCTTTCTTTTTTGTCCTTTGTGGAGGTTTTATAAATATACATTGAAAATTGCCCTGCTTAAGCAAGTTTTGGTACTCTTCTGTTTGCTCAACTAAATTGTGCTAGAGTATCAATGACTTAGCTGTTTATTCTTTTGTTTGTGTTCAAAGACTATGATTTATTGTAAGTTTGTAACTAATGGCACCATATTTCAATATTGGCTTGTGAATTTTGTTTTCTGTCTTAAGAATTAGTTTGCACTACTTAGTTGGACTATTCTTTATTACCTTGGAAAGATCTTTGCAGAATATCTGATCAAAATGTCTGGCGTTGTAGTTGAATCACCACTTATTCACCATTACTATCTCTATAAGGACTTGTGTTTTCTTGGAATCTTCAGGACTACATTAAGTTTTGACGACAATTTGACGTTGTCTTCATTTTGGGGGCAGGTTGGATGAGGGAGTTCTTACCTTGCTGATTATCTTTCAAGATTTTTAGTTTCACAGTGTGCTCAGTTCATGTGTTTTCATTACTATATTTATTTGAAGTCCGTGAAAATTAAATTGATATTGATATAAGACCATGGCTATTCATAACTTGGCAGATATTTAATGACAATGTGCTGAAGATAAGAGTCAAAAGATGCATACGGACATCGATCAAGCTCCGGAAAAAATATTTCTACAAGGTGTTTTCTCAATTCTGTTAGTCTTGAGTGTTTAAACTTAAATTACTGCGCCAACAACTGTCTCATAAGTTGCAAGGGATCTGTACTTCTAATTTAGCAGAACTGACTGCATGTCAGCATTTTTACCTAGTTGATTTAGGAGCAAGGGATCTGTACTTTTAATTTTCACCCACCCTCTCTCCAAAAATGGTTCTTCTAATACTACTTTCTCTATCTTCCTGTTCAATTATTTTTCATTGCTTTATGATTTTCTATTAGCATTTTTAAATCAAATGTTTTCACTATGACCTATGGGTCCTGTGGAAGCAGTGGCTTTGTCGGCTCTGTAAACCACTTTGATGTGAGAATGCATACATATGAAGATACCCATGTCCATGTAATATGATAATTGTATTTGGCAGTATATGCACAACATATTTCATCAACATGCTTCATTTCTTTTAGAAAGCAAGATTAATGGATGTCACTATAGAATTTTAACAATTTTTTTTTTGATTTGTTACAGATTGGAGAAAGAGGGTACATATTATCAAGCACAAGACGCATTCTTAGTTACAATTAAAGTACTATGTAGTTTATAATTTTTCTATGTAAAAAGATTGGAGAATATTGCGTTTTTTTAGTTGCCAATGGAACTTTTTTTATTTCAAGTACATTTAATGTAAAGATATTAAAATTTTTATATTAATAATAATATTTCGTTATTCCATATTAAAAATTATGGTTTAATATTTATTTGCACAATAATATATATTTGGCATATGAAATTGATAACATATATAGAATCGTGTACTCTCTTTCTTGCCACGGGAGATCTTATGCATACTGAATTGGTTAGCCATGAGAGAAAATTGTAGTCAAAGATTTGTTAGCCACGGTAAAATTCATGGCAAAGGGATTATTTTAGCCACAATAGTACTTGAGTCAAAGGCTTTGCAGCCACGGTAATACTCGTGGCAAAGGATATTTTTAGCTACGGGAGTATTCGTGGCATACATTTCACTTTATGCCACACCCTCTATTTTCCCGTGGCAAAAGCTTAGCCACGGCCACTTGCGCCACGGGAGTACTTTCCAAAATTCCCGTGGCTAGATTACATAGCCACGGGTTTCTTTAACTTGGGCCACGATTCTTACCGTGGCACAAGTGACAATTTGTTGTAGTGAATTATTCCCTTTTCAGTTTGTTTGATTTGTAGTCCAAGAAAGAAATTTAACTCATCCATCATACTCATTTCAAATTCATTACTCATGAGACTTGAGAATTCTTTGCACAATGTTTGATTAGTAGCTCCGAATATGATATCAACATATATTTGAACAAGCAAAATGTCATTCCTTTAGATTTTAGGAACAAGGTTTTATAACCTTTCCTCTTTTAAAATTGTTTTCTAAAAGGAACTTTGATAATCTCTATACCATGATCTAGGTGCTTGTTTTAACCCATAAAGAGCTTTATCAAGCTTGTAGACATGATTTGGGAGATTATTATTTTCAAAGCCGGGGGTTGTTCAACATATACATCTTCATTTAGATAGCCATTTAAAAATGCACACTTAACATCCATTTGATATGTTAAATCCCATGTAAGCAGCAAATGCAATTAAAATTCTAATGGCTTCTAATCTAGCTACAGGAGCAAAGGTTTCTTCATAATCTATTCCTTCTTGTTGATTATAACCTTTTACTACAAGTCTAGCTTTGTTTCTTACAATGGTTCCATATTCATCTAGTTTGTTTCTAAACACCCATTTAAGCCAATTACTTTTTGTTGTTTAGATGAGGAACTAGATGCCATACCTTGTTTCTTTCAAACTCATTTAATTCAGCTTGCATGCAGTAATCCAATCAGAGTCAGTTAAGGCTTCTTCATGATTTCTTGGTTCCATCATTGATAGGAACGCATGAAATGCACAAAAGTTCCTTAACTGAGATCTAGTTTGCGTACCTTTGGATATGTCGCTGATTATGAGTTCCATGGATGTGACTTTTGTTGTCTCCAAGGTTTTGGTTGAAACTCTCTTATAGGAACATGTTGTTCCTCATGAGTTCCTTGAGTAGATGAGGAACTCTGTCAGTTGTTCCTCTTTAGCCTCGGTGGACTCAGTTCCTTCATTTTGAGGAACAGGAGCATCTTCTCCTCCTTGAGGAACAGGAACTCATTGATGTTAATTTTCAATTCCTCGTTCCTTTCCTCTTTCACTTCTTCTTCTTCTTGTGAATCTGCTTCTTTACTTGGTTGTCCAACCCATCTCATAGTCATCAACCTGTATGCTTGGATTGTATTTGTCAGATTCATCAAATATTACGTGAATGTCTTTCTTCAACACACATAGTTCTCTTGTTATATACTCTATAAGCTTTACTATGTGAGAGTATCCTAAAAATATTGCTTCATCACTCCTTGCATCAAATTTTCCAAGATTATCTTTTCCATTATTATGCACATAACATTTGCCAAATGTTCTAAAATAGGTGATATTTGGTTTCTTTCCAAATAAAGTTCATAAGGAGTTTTATTAATGATAGGTCTCATCATGGCACGATTAATTATGTGACAAGCAGTATTAACAGCTTCAGCCCAAAAGTTCCTTGGAAGTTCACTAGCAATTAACATGGTTCTAGACATTTCCTCCAAAGTTCTATTTTTCCTTTCTACAACACCATTTTGTTGTGGTGTTCTAGGGGCAGAAAAATTATGATCTAGGCCATTATCTCTGCTTAAGTCATCAAATTTATAATTTTCGAATTCTTTGCCATGATCTGATCTAATGTGCATTATTTTATGACCACTCAAGTTTTGAACTCTTTTAGCAAAGACAAGGAACTCATCATAAGTTTCATCTTTACTAGTGAGAAAAATAGAGTAGTCATCTACAATAACAAGTACATACCTCTTTCCACTTCTGCTTTGAATTCTCATGGGTCCACATAAGTCCATATGAATTAATTCTAATGGTTTAGTGGTACTTACAATCGTTTTAGATTTGAAAGAGGATCTTACTTGCTTACCTCGTGCACATGCATCACAAACTTGATCAATATGAAATTTTATGGATGGTAATCCTAAAACAAGATCTTTTGATCTAAGTTTCTCAAGTAATGAAAAGCTAGCATGTCCTAGACGCTTGTGCCAAGAAGTGAATCATCTTCAATAACACTAAGACAAGTTAAATTGATTTGAGGAACAAGGTCTAGATCCACAATGTATGTGTTCCCTTTCCTTGTTCCTTCCAAGATAACCTTCTTAGTTTTAATGTTGATGATCAAGCATTTTTCTTTATCAAATTTTACAGTATTTCCTTGTCACAGAATTGAGAAATGCTTAATAGATTATGTTTTAGACCTTCAACTAAAAATACATTTTCAATGGAGTGTATGGTGACTTACCACCTTACCCATAGCAACTATGTTACCTTTCTTATTATCACCAAATGTTACACTTCCACCTTCATAGGTTGTGAGTGAGAGAAACTTCGTTTTGTCTCCTGTCATGTGCTTGGAACAACCACTATCGAGATACCATGTGTTGTTCCCCCTCACTCCAACCTGCAAAAATCAACTAGTGTTAGTTGTAGGAACCCCATCTTTCGTGGGTTCCTGTTCTTGACTAGGATTTGTTTTGACAACCCATTTTTTCTTACTTATTGTCACATTTTTCCCAATCATCTCAGATTTTAGTTGACATTGATTTATGTAATGACCTACCTTCCACAATACATACAAATTATCACTAGGTAGATCAACATATTTCTTTGTCTTGTTCCTTTTCTTGTAGTTTTCAAAACCAAGACCTTCTTCCTCTTGGTCTGTGGTTTCTCAATCCACTTAGGAACTTCATGATTTTGCCTCTGTTCCTTGCGACAACCAGTTCCTTTTTAAGTTACAGATCTGTTCCTTTAAAAATTTTTCTCTTTATTCAATTTTTCAATCTCAGATCTGTATCCTTTCAAAGGGTTGATCTTATATCA
This sequence comes from Beta vulgaris subsp. vulgaris, assembly GCF_026745355.1. Taxonomy (NCBI): domain Eukaryota; kingdom Viridiplantae; phylum Streptophyta; class Magnoliopsida; order Caryophyllales; family Amaranthaceae; genus Beta; species Beta vulgaris. The sequence continues at coordinate 34,905,327 of NC_079204.1, forward strand.
AAGGAACTCAGAACAGGGACAAATCCTTCAAGTGTGAAATCTCTAAATTAATTAGATAATTTTCATTTTTCAAACTTTCTATATTCTTTGATTTTTAAGTTTTTATCAAATAATCAAAGAATCTTGTTTCAACATCTGTTCTCATTTTCTTAAGCCATTCTATGTGTTCCTTGCAGACCTTTAAGGCTTGTTCCGTTTGTTTACGTTTTTCACGTTCATCTCTACATTCAAGAATTGCATCATAAAGAAGATCATATATTTCAGCCTAGTTTTAAATCTAAGTCTGACTCAAGACCATGTTGACTTACCTCAACTTTTTCTTCATCTTCTTTTTCGTCAGTGTTTGCCATGAGGCAAAGGTTTGCTGTTTCTTCAGTTGTTGTTCCTCTTCTTCTTCCGTCTCTGAATCTCCCCAAGCAGCTATCATAGCTTTGCGCACATTTGCCTTAGAGAAAGGTGCTTTGATTCTTTGTTCCTTTCAGCAAAGCGTTCCTTGTTCCTTTCTTTGGTTTTGTCATTTTCCCAAAGAGGACATTCCTTGATGAAGTGATCTGTACTACCACATTTATGACAAGCAGCTTTGTTAGAAAATTTCTTAGTTTTACCTTTAAAGTTCCCATTCTTCATGTTCCTATACATCTTTCGAAATTTTCGAACCATGAGGGCTGCTTCTTCTTCTTCTGAATTCGAATCATCTTCATCATCTGCTTTGAGAGCAATTAATTTTGTTTTGGAGCTTTCACCATACTCAGTATCAAGGTGAAGCTCATGAGTCATAAGTGACCCTGCCAGCTTTTCTAAGTTGAACTTAGTGAAGTCTTTTGTTTCTTGTAGAGCAGTGACCTTGGCCATCCATCTGTCCTTAGGGAGACTCCTAAGAACCTTTCGAACCTGTTCCTCAGATGAAATAAACTTTCCAAGAGAAGCCAACTCATTAATAATGTTAGTAAAACGAGTAAACATGTCTCGAATGCTTTCCCTAGATTTCATGCAGAACAGTTCATATTGATTCATAAGTAAATCAATTTTGGATCTTTTGACTTCATTAGTTCCTTCATGGGTTACTTCTAGTAAATCCCATATCTGCTTTGCGGATTTGCATCCCATGATCCTATTATGTTCATGGGGTCCAAGTCCACAATGCAACAGTTTAATAGCCATGGCATTTACTTCCATTTTTTCAAAATCAGATTTGTCATAATCAGAGAGGGGTTTTAGAGTTACCTCATTTTGTCATTTGTAGTTGTGACTTCGAAATCACAAACTTCAATGACTCTCCATACCTGATAATTTTCAGCTTTGATGAATATCTCCATGCGGTTCTTCCAGTAGTTGAAGTACTTCCCATTGAACATAGGAGGCCCTTGAGTGGAATAACCTTCTTTAAGTTTCTCGGTGGTATTCATTGTTCCTTGGATCTTTTTCTCAATAGGGTTTCCTATCTTACGTGAGTTATAGCTTTGATACCAATTGTTATTTCCCCAGGAACACTACACACTATTACAAAAAAGCCTAAAGAGACCCCCTAAAATCTCATTTAGAGACCACATGAGAGGTGGTCTTCAGCTCATAGGTCTCTCAGGATAAATAACCACTTATTGCGAGTGGTTTCTTAATTTGATAGAAGAGACCACTTACTTAAAATAAGTGGTTATTTATAAATTTAAATAGGAAAAAAAGAAGAAGAATAAGACGCCACATTTTACAAATAGGTGGTCTTTTTTATCTTACAAAGAAATCATTTTTAATATGTAGGTGGTCTTATTAATCATTTTCAAAAACACCACCTAAAAGGAAAAGGTGGTCTCTTTAACTTTATTTTTCAAAAAAAAAAAACGGTAATATTTCAATATTATACATGTGGCTTCCCAATCCGTTTTACCTGCTCCATGCGTGTCTTTCATAATCTACAATTAATTTACATATAGAACATCTAGGCACTTGTATTGAAATAATTCAAAAGACTTTATAATTGGAATACCTTTTCATTCATTCAATATCATTCACTACAAAATCACATGCATATCAATATAATGGTAGAAGATTCCAAAACTTCAACTAAGTTACAAAAAAATAATAGAGCACCTAGGCCCGTTTCTTCCAATTCATGTGCACAAATTCCATGTTTTTAACACAGAATTGAAGCGGATTACAGTTGATGCCACAAGCACAATGTGCTATCAGTTAATGCAGAAGCAAGTTAATTCATTAGTAGACAAGAATTTAACATATGAGACAACTTTGCTATGACTAGAAGACATGAACAGGCTGGATAATATTTCTCAAGTTTCTCAATATAAGAAGCCGAATCATCATCTTCGCAAGTCACAAAGGTAATCATCATCTTCGCAGGTCACAAGGTAACCTTCTCCTGTGAATTAATATTTGTATTGTTACTATCAAACTCAAATATCTACTATGAAATAGAAGATGAACAAAAATACAGCAAAACTCACTTGTCGAGCTCGAACACCAAGATGGCATAAGTGTGGTAGCTCTTGCAGAAATATCACACCAACTATATTAGTCCCTGCAGCCATCACCTGCCAAATATCCCTCATGTTACACATACAGTTGAGGGTCTTCAATACTATGTGCTAAACACATTCAGAGATCTTTCATAACTCTTCATCTCCATCAGCTCTGCGAACCACAAGAATTACGGGCCCTGTTATAGATGAAGGAAGTGACCCAGGTATTATGCTGTCAACCTGAGTTAGAAATTATAACACACAAGGAGATCCACTGTTATTTAAATATAATAGTAGTAAATGCTAAACCCAATTTCAGGGAAAATGTTACGCTACAAAATAAATGAAATATCTTCAAGGTATAGTGATTCTAGAGTACAACAATTAGCTGTATATGAGGATAACATCTACCCTAGGTGTCCAAAAAAAAAGGGGGGTTAATGGTTCCCCCATCCCGCCCTCCATCCTTGTACCACCATTATCTCATAATCTCATCCCCTAAAT